>NW_020859255.1:0-587 GCF_000972845.2 Larimichthys crocea | reverse complement strand
GCTGGTGGTGCAGGGTGGATGTAACCTACTTAAACAGGATTTAACATGACGGCGCAGACAGGATGTAGACTGTTGAAACGAGTTTAAATGAGTCCACAGTGAATGAAAGCTATTGTGACACACTGTTACTGTCATATCTTCAGCCTGGAGGAAAAATAATGAGACATTTTCATTGGTTATTAATATTATAATCCCAAATATGATGACATGGCTGAACTGTGGGGAGAAAAGAGGAGTTCGGAGCCAGTGTTGACTCATCCAAGTACAAGCACATGCACAAGAGGTTACCTCTCTGAAACATCTTCAGTTGTCACTTTGTTCTCACTAAATATAGTGATGCCCTGTCATGGTGTGTATATGTTGCTATGGTTATGAAGGCCTCATATGCCGTTTGTGTGGTCAGCTGTTGCACTGCAGATAGCACAGTTGTGAGAAAAAATAGCTTTAATCAGCTGCTCCTGTGCCCCTGGCAGGGAGAGTCCAGCGTTAGATTCATTTGTCAATGAGTCATTCCTCTAAAACCAACAAGCTTGGCGCATTGTGTTTCATAAAAAGTTATTTTTATCCACTTCAACCATGCAGGCTTT
>NW_020859254.1:0-738 GCF_000972845.2 Larimichthys crocea | reverse complement strand
TTTACAGAGGGAGAGAGAGAGAGAGACAGAGAGAGAGAGAGACAGAGAGAGAGAGTTTTCAGTAATGGGAGATGTGACTGCATCTTCAACCAACACTGTGCCTGACTAGGAATAACCCTGAGAGAGAGAGGGGAGGGAAATGTTCACTCGCTTCATCCAGCGTGACATTTAAAGGGACAGTCCACACAGCACACACAGCGTGAGTGACATCACACAGGTGTACGAAGTTGAAAGCGTGCATCGGTTCCTCAAACAAGCCACCTGTAACAACGCCCACCTGTCAATCAAAGCGTCCACGCTCTTACTCCTGCACGACTTTCAGCCTTAGTGTAACCTGGACAGGTGAGCCACCCTCAGTGCAGGTGAGCAGCCCTCAGTGCAGGTGAGCCACCCTCAGTGCAGGTGAGCCACCCTCAGTGCAGGTGAGCCGCCCTCAGTGCAGGTGAGCTGTGATAACAGTGATGTAGTATTCAGTTGTTCAAAGAGTGAGGCTGTAGTGAAGACACCTCCTCTGTCCTTCTCTCTCCTCTCTTCCTCTCTCCTCCTCTGTCCTCTCTCCTCCTCCCTCCTCCTCTGTCCTTCTCTCTCCTCTCTCCTCCTCTCTTCCTCTCTCCTCTTCTGTCCTCCTCTGTCCTCCCTCCTCCTCCTCTCTCTTCCTCTCTCCTCTGTCCTCTCTCCTCTCTTCCTCCCTCCTCCTCTCTCCTCCTCTGTCCTCTCTCCTCCTCTCCACCTCCTCTG
>NW_020859253.1:0-752 GCF_000972845.2 Larimichthys crocea | reverse complement strand
TAAAAATGAACTGAAAAAATAGTTTAGAAGTGTAAGAAAAGAGAGAGAACACTCGCCAAGCTTCTCTCTTTTTTTACATTACCTTTCTGTTCTCTAGAGACGAGAACCACTTCACAGCCTAATCAAATGTGGCAAAATGCAATTATGCACTTTAACTGGCAAAAAAGAAACCAGGCTCATTTTTAGCCAATCAGGGTGTTAATTACTATCCGTGCCTTTTAACTTCGTTTTCATAATCAATATTGTTTTAAACCTTGTGCTCATAATTCATGTCTGTTCTGACTAAACTCCTGCAATAATGGCAGTGAAAGAGAAACAAAATGGGCGACCGGAACGGCATGGTGAGGACAGGCAGGCAGGGAACATTGGGAGCAACAAAGAAAGCGGCGATGTAAAGAAACTGTGCGGAGACAGTAAGAGCTCAACTTGTGGGGATGAGGTGTCAAGAAACAGGGTGAGGGTGTGACTTGCTGTCATCCATTGCCTCTGTCCTTAGAGTGCTGTTTTGGAGACGGGGATGGAGAAGTGAAACAGTTTTCTAGCCAGTACAAAAGACAAGAATGCAGGGACAGTTCGGCACGTGACTTTTTATGTGTGTAATCGCACGTATGAGTATGTAGTTGCTAATTTCATATTTTCTACAATTAAGCTTTCATTGTGCAGAATATGCCCATGGTACCTCGGGTAAGAGCACTTATTTACAGACTCACCCAATATATATTTAGAAACAGTATATGTTTACACAACTGCTC
>NW_020859252.1:0-719 GCF_000972845.2 Larimichthys crocea | reverse complement strand
AGTAGTTGCAACAGTGACTGACAATGGCTCTAACTTTGTTAAGGCGTTTAAAGTTTATCAGCCTGTGACTGTCACAGAGTCCGATGATGAGATGGAGGAGGAAGAGTCCAGCCCCACAGATGATGATTTTTTAGCTCTGTCAAAACTCCTTTTTTGATGCTGTAAAGAGAGTGACAGAAATCCCCATGCATGAGCTGAATACTCTGTGCACCAAGCTGGGAGTAAAATGCTTCAAAGACAAAGAGTGCCAGTTCCTGCATGAGTATTGCACTGCCACAAAGCCTCTGACTGTTGCACTGGACATTTTACAAGCTGACTGTCCTTACGGGACTTTACTACCCACACTGGAAGTTCTGATGCAGCGGACCCTGACTGTGAAAGATGCCCTCTCAAGCATGACTGCAGGCCTTCCAGATGCCATAGTGGTATGGTCCACCTTAAAGCTAGTTGAAATTTATTCTACCACACTATTGCTGAACATGGAGCAGAATATTCATTATAATTGCAAAACCAGATTAAAAATGCAAATGCCAGTAAATAACAAAACAGAATTAAATCATGGATCCTACATTAGGTATGTTTTGCAAGTAATTGAATGTCATTTTTAGAAGGCTTTGTAGGCATGAATAGAATAGAATGCCTTTTATTGTCACTATTCAATGAGTGTACAATTTACACTATACATATTCACAACGAGATTGAAAGCACCCACTTAAAAG
>NW_020859251.1:0-5667 GCF_000972845.2 Larimichthys crocea | reverse complement strand
CCAGGCTCTCCACAGTCCAGTGTCAGTAGTCTCGCAGGAAAGAGTGATTCTGTCGTTTGCTGTAAAGACTGATCCCCAGACCCTGAACTGCATTGAACCTTGTCACTTGTTCCTGTGGCTCCCGGACGCCAGTATCCTGTACCTACACCTGCTGTGCCGGCGGTCTTGTGGATCCTGAGACTCCAGTCCCCACTTCCGCCGACTCCAGGACGCCAGTCAGCACCGACCCCTCCGCCGTTTTTCACCAACCCTCAGGAGACTTTTCTCCCCTTCCCTTTCCCCTGAACTCACTACACACTACTTGTTAGTACACGCATTTGGGTCTACTGTTCCGTACTCTGGACAGTAGAACTGACATCATGGACCCCCTGCGGGAGACACACAGCAATATGGAGACATCACCGGAACCATTCAGCCCGGAAACGTTTGGGACGTGCTGAGAAGTGACATGAGAAGGATGACCCGCGACATCGCCCCCCTGGTCCGGCTCGACACCAGGCACCAGCAGCAGTTTCAAGCAGACAACAGCGACCTCCCGGGCCGGAACAAAACAATTGGCCCCGTTCATTCAGCTGCTCACTTCACCTGACCACTCCATCTGCACAGTTGTTCCCAGGACCCCCCAACATCCCAAGTCCCAGTGAGACCGCCCCAGTTCTGGAGCCCCGCAGCCCAAAGATCGGAACCCCGGAGCGCTTTGATGGTGGGGATCCTGCGACAATTACGTGAGTTCCTCCAAGTTGCGGGGTCCCAGTTCGCATTGCGCCCCGAACCTTCGTCATCAGGAAGCTGCAAGGTGGGATACGTAATCAACGCATCTGACGGGCCGAGATCGAATGTGGGGAGCAGCTGAATTCGACCTCCAGTACCCCTGCCATGAGCCTCTTCGATGCCTTAAACAAAGGAGGTCTGGAGCAAGTGTTCGCGGCGTCCCGGCGGCAGAGGATTACGGGACCTGATGCGAGTACGCCAGGTTACCGACACACTGTTTGGCGCGGGGACTGTTCAAATCGACTTCAGCCCCTGGCTGCCGCAGCTTGTGGAAATAGCCCGCGTTGGTCGACGCTTTTATTTCACAGTCTGTCGATTATCTCCAAGCCGAGCTCGTCTCTCACGGGGGACCCGCCAAGAATTGCGACGATGCCATCGCTTTGGCACTTCGCATCCGACCAACGAATCAGGTCGCCGAAGAGGAAGGGACGCTCCACCCAGTCCCTCTGTACGCACTCGGGGTTGAAGCCCATCTACCCAGTGACCCCCCCCTCCACGTCCCAGAGCAATCTAACCAACCCAAGCCCATGGAAATCGGACGCGCTGCCTCCTCCCGAGGAGCGTCCGCGCCGCTTTAGCTCCAACCTGTTGTCCTGTACTGCTGGTGGCGCAGGTCATCGCGGTCATCACAGTTTCAGCACAGAGCCGCAGCTCACCGGGTGTATGGAGAATCGGGTGAGTTCGACCAGCCTCCGTCTCCCCCTTTCGCATAAGACATGCTTCCAGGTCCCACTTCGGTTCTCCCCAACACCCTTCCCACACTTGGCCGCTTCTAGTGGACTCCGGGGCTGAGGCCAGCGTCCGACACAGCACTTGCTTAAGACAGCTGGCAAAAGTGCCACCACCTCTCCCCACATTCCGCACGGGCTAGACGCGCCCCCGACTCGGCACGTTGCACCACATCGGCCCTAATTATCGGCACTCGACGGAAACCCCAGGGAGTCCATTCAGTTTCACCTTTGTCTTCCACCGGACAAAACCCATTATTTGGGCTATCATGGCTTCGCAGCATAACCCCCATCTCGTACTGGGAGCACGGCCACCATCCGAGAATGGGAGGAAGAAAACTGCCCATGACCTGTTCTAAGGGCTGTTCTGCCCATCAAAACCCCGACCCTGCTAACTCCAGCCCCGACATCTCCAATGTCCCAGCATGTTTACCATGAAGCTCCGAGAGGTGTTTAACAAAAGCCAAGCAACATCATACCACCCCCATAGACCGTTTGACTGCTGCTATCGATCTCCTGCCCAGGAACATGATTACCAGAAAGGCCGCATGCTATATCTGTCTTTCATGACAAGAAAAGCTATGGGGACTAATTAATGACTCTTTGGCGGCCGGCTATATCCGCCCCTCTGTCACTACACCGCGCGGGGCTGGGTTTGTCTTGTCGATGAAAAGATCGTTCACTCCGCCCTGTAAGATTAACAGGGTTTTGAAGACATCACCTATCAAGCATCCGCTACCCACTGCACTGATATCATTGCTTTTAATTATTCAAGGGGGCACCATCTTCAACAAAGCTTGACCTCGAAACGCCTATCACATGGCAGGGTTGAGAGAAGGGGAGTGTGAAGATGCTTTAACAAACCAACGGGCCATATGAGTAACTGGTCATGCCTTCGGCACTCTAACTAATGCCCCCGCCAGTTTTCAAAGCCTGGTGAAACGCCGTCTCAGTGACTTGCTTACTAGGTTTGTTTTTGTTTATTGGGGATGAATTTTGATTTTCTCGAAGACCCAGTATGACCACGTCCATCATGTCCCGTCTGTACTCCGTCGCCTCTTGAGAACTCGTGTATGTCAAAAGCGGACGAAGTGCGAGTTCACATGGCAGTGACCACGTCCTTCCTGGGATCATTGTGGAGGGCGGGGCGCACCATATGGATCCCGCGCGGGTCTCGGGCCAGAAAGTGTTGTCGTCATGGCCCATCCCAGAGAGCCGAAGAAGAAAGCTGCAGCAGAGCCTTTTCTGGGCTTCGCCAATTTCTTATAGGCGTTTATCCGCGGATACAGTGCGGTGGCAGCTCCTCTACCTCGATGACCAGCACCAAACGACCGTTTTGAATGGACCCCTGCAGCAGACAGAGCCTTCCAGTCCCTCACGGTCGGTGTTTCACCTTCAGCCCCTATCCTCAGGATTGCCAGATGAGGAACGGCAGTTTTGTGGTGGCAGGTGGATGCGTCCCGATGTGGGCGTCGGAGCAGTATCTCCCAGAGTCGGCGAGGACGGAAAGATCACCCATGTGCTTTCTACTCCCGTAGGACTGTAACCAATGGAGGTGCAATTACGGGAACATACGGCAACGAGAGATGTGGCCGTCAAAAAACTGGCCCTGGCGGAGTGCGCCTTGGATGGAGGGCAGTAGCTTCCGTTTCCTTAGTCTGGGACAGACCACAAAAAACCTCAGTAATCCAGGCAGCCAAGAGGTTGAACTCCGGCCCAGAGACGTGGTCTATCTTCTTAAATCGCTTCAATTTTACCCTCTCCTCATAGGACGGCTCACCCGCACACCAAGCTGCTGCCCTGTTCTCGATCTACAGAACGATGATGAAACTCCTGGGGTCCCAACATCTATCCTTCCAAACGCCCTGTGTGGTAGGCACCCTGAATGCGGATGGCGGAGCGGTGAGGGAGGCCATCCTCACCCAAACCGGCAAAGCACCTGTCACCCGCGACCGTATCTTTGTCCGGAAACCCTCCTGTCACCAAGTGATTCCAGTGGGGCGCCATTGATTCACGACTTAGCTGTCACCCTGGGGTTAGCCGCAACCTCCAACTGACTCTCACAGCGCTTTTGGTGGACCTTCTCTACGTGAGGGATATCCGTGATTTGTAAAGGCCTTCCCACGTCATCAAACCAGACATCCCGTTCATGTCCCGCATGTTCCTCCTCCGCCTCCTTTCCAACTAACTCCATGCGACCCTTGTCCACACGTAGCTTTGGACGTCTCCTGTCTACCTCCTTCGGATTGAACACCTGGCGACTAATCAACATTGTTGATCCGCTTCAGACAAAAGGGCTCACTTCTTCCCCTAACCAAATTGCCATCTGCGGAAGAGACTGCCCAGATTTGTCCTCGAAACCGGTGTTCAGGAATTTCCCACATGGTCTGCCACAGGATTATTGTGTCTGATCGGGGTCCACAGTCGCCTCCACTTTTGGAAGGTTCCTGCCACCTTTGGGAGGCACTTGCAAGAATTACATCTGGCTTCAACCCCCAGTCAATATGGGGCCAGGCGGAACGGTTCAACAAGGAGTGGAGAATGGCCCTCCCCCCAGCTGTTATGGCTCACCGAAACCCCGAGCTTGGAAACAACACCTGCTGTGGTTGAGTATGAGGCTACAATTCCTGCACCAGCATGGACCACTGGTCTTCCCCATTCCAGTGCGTCTACGATACCTACCACCCCCTGCTGTTTGCAGCCAAGAAGGGAATTCACTGCCCATCTGCCCTCGCCTATGTTCCGTCGTTTGCCGGCGTACCTGGTTCCCGGATCTCGGACCACTCTTCTCAAACCGCCACCCGCAGCAACGGAAGCTACCGTACGGAGAAAGAATCCTGCTCCTCTTCTTACACGGTTGGTCAAACAGGTTTTTGGACTCCTCGGCCCGGCGATCTACCTCTTCGAGTTGAGTCACGAAAGCTGGCACCAGTTCGTCGGTCATTTCCCGTCCCAGAGAATCATCAAACCACGTCTGCAAGTCAGATCCCACTAAACTCGGTCCCATGAAGGTACACCTACGTTCCAGTTTTCAGATCAAACACTGTCCATGAAAGCCCTTCTGGTCCCAGCAGCACCCACCGCCATCCTCCCCATCGTACATCGGGATGGACGGTCTGTGTTACCCACCGTCCGACGGCTACTCGCTCTAGCGACGTGGCAGAGGTCTCCAATACTTAGTGGACTGGGGGGATATGGTCCGGAGGAAGCGAGATCTTGGGTTCCCGCCCGCGAGGTTGTGGACAAGGGACCCTGATCTCTGACTTCCTCGTTCAGACCTGAAGCCGTCCATCAAGTTTGGGTCGTCAGGGGCTCCCAGAATGCTGGCTGCTGTCTCCATTCCCGGCCACACGGCGCCCGATCTTATTTAACGAGTCCGACTCAGAAACAGGTTGCGGGTGATCCCAGGTTGGGACGCGCCTGGCCTAAGAGGAGGAGGCCATGACTCTGACCATTCTGAGGATTCTAGCCGCCCTCATGGGACCCCCTCCCTCCGTCCCGGCTTGTATAGGTAGCTTCTTTGGGACTTCTGGGGCGGTCCCTTGTGGGGGGGGCTTCCTGTCATGGACTCACTAGACAGGCCACAGGCTGTTAATTGCACTAATTACATCCAACTCGCAACCTGTTCTTCCCACCTGCCCCTCGTATCACCTGCTCTCCTGTGTCATTTAAACCCAGGTCTCTCCAAAGTCAGTGTTCAGTTCGTCTTCGAAGAAAGAGTGATTCCTGTTCGTTGGCTGGAAGACTGAATCCCCAGACCCGCAACCTGGCATTGAACCTGATCACTGTTTCCTGCTGCTCCCGACGCCAGTTATCCTGTACCTCCACGTCTCCGTGCCGGCGCTCTGTGGAATCTGAGATTCCAGTTCCACTCCCTGCCGACCTCCCGCCGAGTCAGCCACGGACCCCCGGCCCGTTCCCCCCCTCCGAGGGACTTTCTCCCCTCCCTTTTCCCTGAACTCAATAAAACTCTACTTGTTTCGTACACGCATTTGGGTCTCCTGTTCCGTACTCTGACAATGGTATGCAGTGAAAGTGCAATTACATGGAGCAGAGTTGTATTGCATCAGCTGAGTTAGAGTATCTATTAGGAAACAGAAACTGTGTTTGCATCATTTGCCAAATACAGCTCACCCTATGATTTACAACTCTATTTTCTACTCTATAG
>NW_020859250.1:0-819 GCF_000972845.2 Larimichthys crocea | reverse complement strand
GGGAAAAGAATTACAGATTACAAAAAAGAAAATCTATGTCCTGATGTTTTATATGAACCATTGGCTCCACGACTGGCTCCAACACCATGAAGCAAAACAGATCAAACATATTACAAAGGTTGTGACGTAGAAGTAGAAATAAACAACTTTTTTTTTAAATATTCAATACAGACAGGACAGAGGACACACTCTGATTGTTGATGTAGGTTGAACTCAAATTGCAACTGGGAAATATGGGCTGGTTTTGGGCACCTTCCTTCAGTGTAACAAATAGTGGGTTTCACTAAAGTTTCAGGGTTACTGACAGACTCCAGGCATTTCAAGCACGATTTCTTGCTCACACATCCTGTTTTACTTGATGAGTGCATGCTTTTGGGCTGATGGTGGTGAGAAATGATGTCACTGATATGTCAGAAGAAACTGTTTCAAAATGAGGTGAGTTAATCAGTGTCTGAAAGATTGGTGTGCAAACAGCCACTAGACCTGTTTTGCACAGGTTTTAATTATTGCATTGAAAATAGCCAATGGGTGTTTGACTTTATGGAATTAAATTCCATTTGTGCTTAGTTCTGTGGAAATAACAGCCACAAATGTCATTCCTGTTTGGCCATTCCTGTCTTCATGTCAGTGGGTGTTTCCCTTGTGTACACACACCAGTCTGTCTTCTCTAAGCAAAGCAGCTCTTTGGAACGTGTCATCATTGTTCACACACATCTCCAAGATCTACAGCAGTGTCTTTCACTGATCGTACTGACTTTCTTACATCTGACTTTCTATGCAACAATGTGGCTGTCGTGGACCACCAGCTTTGCTCATCAA
>NW_020859249.1:0-1184 GCF_000972845.2 Larimichthys crocea | reverse complement strand
GATGCAGGGTCTGATCAGGGCCCCCCTTTTCACCCCCATACCCCCTTTGGAAAGGTCAGAGGTCAGCCGTTCTGGACACCTTTTTGGGAACAACTCGACAATGCTTTGAGGCAGGAGGCTGAAATTTGACTATGTCGTACGCCGTGGAGCCTTCTGCTGGGATTTTTTGGTCCCGTCACAATCCCATCACCGTAGAGCTAGTTAGCGTTCCAGAAGGCCTACAGAGTTGGGACTTTGGGAGCCTGACCCAGACCTCCATTTAGAATAGCACAGTGAGTTTCATGCAGTTCGGTGCATTTTTATGGCGGCGGCGAGGGCGCAGATTCGTGTAACGGCGCCCTTTCTCGGCCCCGCCCATCGAAAAGTACTGGGCCGGGGACCGGACTGATGTCTATCTGCTCGTCTCAGGCCCCTGAACAACATACTAAAATTTCAGACCCGTGCAACTTGTAGAAACACATGTCCTCCAAAACCTCCACGCAGGTCAGAGGGTGTAAGACTGCATGAGTCTGACAGGACCCTGATTCTCAGGAATCCAGACGGGGCAAAAAAAATTCTACTGGACTTGTGTTTTTTTTTTCATCGGTTCATTGTTTAGGGCCCCCGGGGGATCCTCTGTTCCGAATCTGGGGCCCCTGGGGTCAAAGGTCACCGCGCAGTGGCCAAAAAGACACATTTTTTAGTGAGTCTCCCAAATCTGACCCTCTTCGTTTCCGGTCACTATCTCCTGATAACTCATCAAAGCTTTGAGGCAGGGGGCTGAAATTTGAGTATGCGTATCAGGATGCAGGGTCTGTTCAGGGCCCCCATTTTCACCCCCTACCCCCTTTGGAAAGGTCAGAGGTCAGCCGTCCTGGACACATGGGGGCGTGCCCGGGGGCCTTTGCCCAATTGTGACAGTGGCTCCCTTTGACCCCAAGGCCCATGCACAGCCCTGTATACCCAAAGGATTGAAAATTCATAACATTGGGTAAGAGGGCTTTATCATGTTATATGTGAGAGACTTTGGGGTAACAGTAGTCGAACATGCCAAATCAATCCACAACATACTGCCATTCGCTAACTGTAACCTGCATATGCAGCACATTAAATCTAAATCCTGTACCATAGCCACATGAAGGGCATGAAGATGGGATTGAAAGGGCTGTGTCAGGTTGCCAGCTTCATCCCAAAAAAGATAAACA
>NW_020859248.1:245-15259 GCF_000972845.2 Larimichthys crocea | reverse complement strand
GGGGGGGGGGGGTGTCATGCAGACTATTAGCAGTTTAGACGTCCGTGGGCCGTCACAGAGACTACATCCAAGATTTTAGACGTCGTCGGGATGTCACATAGATTTGTCCAGGGTTTTCGGACAGTATGTGGGGATGTCACGAGCTACGTTACAGGTTTGAGTACAGTCTGCGTGACGTCACAGAGACTACATCAGGTTTTAGACAGTTGTGGGATTTCACAGAGATCCGTCCAGGTTTGCCAGTCTGCGGTCACAGAGACTACTTCCAGGTTTTGGACAGTTGCTCGTGACGTCAAGAGCTATGTGAGGTTTGCCAGTCTGTGGGGATGTTCACAGAGACTACGTCCCGGTTTTAGCCGTCTCGGTCACAGAGACTAGTCCAGGTTTTAGACCGTCTGTGGCGACGTAACGGAGCCTACGTCAGTTTTAGACCTGTGTGGGGACGTCATGGAGGACTAAGTCCAGGTTTTAGATCCGTCTGCATTCACCGTCGACTCTGTCAAAATTTGTGACAGTCTGCGGGGACCTCACAGATGCTTTACATGCATGTTTTGACAGTCGCGGGTACGTCACAGCGACTACCAAACAGGTTTAGACAGTGTGGGGACGTCATGGAGATACGTCCCGGTTTAGACAGTCTGTAGTCACAGAGGATATGTTCAAAATTTTAGACAGTATGCGGGGACCTACAGAGACTACATCCAGATTTTAGACAGTCGTGGGGACGTCACAGAGATATATCCAGATTCTAGACAGTCTGCGGTCACAGAGGACTACGTGAAGTTTTAGACAGTTCCATGGGGAGCACAGAGAATTACGTCAGTTAGGACAGACCAAATGTGGTCACAGAGAACTTCCAGTTTTGACTGTCTGTTGGGACGTCACAAAGGACTACGTACAGCGTTTTAGACAGTCTGTCGGGACGTCACGTAGGACACGTTAGAAGTTTAGAAGTCGTGGGGACATCACGGAAGATACGTCCAGTTTTTAGAAAGTCCGTGGGGAGTCCAGAGACTATGTTCCAGGTTTCGGGACAGGTCTGTGGGAGTCACGAAGACTGCGCTCCAGGTTTTAGCACAGTCTGTCAGGATGTCACAGAGATACGTCCAGGTTTTAGACCAGCTGTGGGGCATCACAGAGAACTATGTCCAGGTTTTATCCCGTCTGTGGGGACATCACGAGATTACATCACAGGTTTTAGACCGTTGGCCGGATGGTCACATAGGAATACGCCAGGTTTTAAACAGGATTTGGGACATCACAAAGACTACGTCCAGGTTTTAAACAGTCTGTTGGGGGAGTCAACGGAGGACTACGTAGGAGTTTTAGACCGTCTGTGGGGGAAAATCACGGGAGACTCCGTCATGTTTTAGACAGGTTCTGGGATGTCCGTGGTAGACTTCATGGAGACTATGTCAAAATTTTAGTAACATCGCGGGGACCATCCAGAGACTACGTGCAGGTTTTAGACAGTCCGCGGGGACGTACAGAGATAGAACAGGTTTTAGACAGCTGTGGTAGGAAGTCATGGAGACATACGTACAGGTTTTAGGACAGTCT
Source organism: Larimichthys crocea (assembly GCF_000972845.2). Lineage (NCBI taxonomy): Eukaryota > Metazoa > Chordata > Actinopteri > Sciaenidae > Larimichthys > Larimichthys crocea. The sequence goes on along the minus strand of NW_020859248.1, from coordinate 13,699 downwards.
GCCAGTCACAAGCGACTATGTCAAAATTTAGGACAGTCTGTGGGACCTCAGAGAGACTAATCCAGATTTAACCGTCCCTAGGATGTCACAGAGAGCTGTCCAGTTTTAGACAGTCTGCGTCACATAGATCGTGGAAGTTTTTAGACAGTCATGGGGGAGTCACAGCGACTACGTCCAGGTTTTAGACACTCGTGGGGGTGTCAACTGAGACTATTCCAGGTTTTAGACAGTCTTTGGGGACATCATGGAGATACGTCCAGGTTTTAGACAGCCGTGGGGTTGTCATAGAGATATGTCCAGGTTTAGACAAGTTGTGGGGATGTCACAGAGGACTGCGTACACGGTTTAGACAGTCTGCAGTCAAAGCGACTACGTCCAAGTTCTTAGACAGTTTGTCAGGAGTCACAGAGACTCGTCCAGGTTTTAGCCGTTGTTGGGCGACATCCAAAAAGGACTACGTCATGTTTCGACAGGTTGTTTGACGTTCACAAGACCTCCGTCCAGGTTTTAGACAGTCTGTGGGGGATCACGGAGACTCGTAAATTTAGATCGTCTGTGGGGACATCATGGAGGACTACGTTCCAGACTTTCAGACAGTCTTCAGTCACAGAGACTCGTTCCATGTTTTTTAGAACTGTTTTTGTGATGTCATAGAGACTACGTCCAGGTTTAGACCGTCTGTTGGGACGTCACAACGACTAGTCCAGGTTTTAGATCAGTCTGCGGAAACTCACGGAGACTTCCTAGACATTTAGACAGTCTGTTGTGGACTCACGGAGATCTCGTCAAGAAGATTTTAGGACAGTCCGTGGGGGATGTCAAGAGGACTAGTCCAGGTTTAGACAGTCTGTGGGGCGTCAGGGAGACCCGTCCAGCTTTTCAGACAGTCGGCAGTCACAGAGGACTCCGTTTAGCGTTTTAGGACAGTCTTTTGGGACGTCCAAAGAATACTGTCCGGTTAGACGTCTGTCAGACGTCACCGAGACTCGTAGAAGTTTTAGGACAGTCTGTGGGGACCTCACGGAGACTACGTCCAGATTTTAGACAGTCCGGGGGGCTGTACAGAGACTCTGTCCAGGTTTAGACAGTCTGTGGGATTTCACCGAAGAACTGCTTCCATGTTTAGACGTCTGCGTCCCAGACGACTACGTCCAAGTTTTAGCCCGTTTGTCGGATGTCACAGAGGGACTAGTCCAGTTTAGACCGTTTGTGGGGACGTCACGGAGATTACGTAGGAAGGTTTTAGACCAGTCTGTGGGGCACCCCGGAGACTACGGCCGATTTCAGACAGTCTGCATGTCACAGAGACTACGTCCAGGTTTTAGACAGTCTGTTGTGATGTCACAGAGGAACTCGTCCAGGTTTTAGAATCTGTGGCGACGTAATAGATTCACGAGAAGGTTTAGAACAGTCTGTGGGGACATCACGGAGGCTACGTCCAGATTTCATGACGTCTGCAGTCACAGAGGGATACTTCCATGTTTTAAACAGTCTCTAGTTGATGTCACAGAGGCATGGTCCAGGTTTTTACCCGTCGTCGCGACGTCATGGGAGACTAGTCGAAGTTTTCGACGTCTGTGGGGGGTCACGGAGACTAGTTCCAGGTTTCGACAGCTATAGGGAGTCCCGCGGACTATGTCAGTTCTAGGACATTGCGGGACGTCACGGATATACGTCGAAGTTTTAGACACTTTGTGGCGTTATTCAGGTTTAGACAGCTTTGGGGTAAGTCATGGAGAATACGTCCAGATTTTTCGACCAGTCGTGGGTTGTATAGAGACTTATGTCCCAGGTTTAGAACAGTCTGTGCGGGAGTCCCGAGACTGCGTTAACGGTTTTAGACAGTCTGCAGTCACAGAGACTACGTCCAGGTTTTAGACCGTTTGTCAGGACGTCACAGAGGACTAGTCCACTGGTTTTAGAAAGTCTTGTGGGGACATCACAGAGAGTCTGTCCAGGTTTTAGACAGTTGTTGGTGACGTCACAAAGTGACTAAGTCCAGGTTTTAGACAGTCTGTGCGGGACCTCCCACGGAGACTACGTAGACCATTTTGAGAGTTGTGGGACATACGGAGACTACGTTCCACATTCAGACAGTTTGCCAGTCACCAGAGACTACGTCCAGTTTTGACCCGTCTGCTTGTGATGTCATAGAGACTACTTCCAGGTTTTAGCAGTCTGTTGGGGACGTCACAAAGACTAACGTCCAGGTTTTAGACAGTCTGTCGGGACATAAGAGACCAAGTTATGACATTTTAGCAGTCTGTGGGCGACATCACCGGGAAATAATGTCAAGATTTTAGAAGTCGTGGGGATGTCAAAGGACGAATTCCCCCACAGACTGTCTAAAACACCTGGAGGAACAGGTCTTGTGAACTGTCAACGAACCTGTCAAACATGCACGTAGTCCTTGGAGTCCCCAACAGACGGCTAAAACTGGACAGAGTCTCTGTGACATCCTGACAAACTGTCTAAAACTGGTACGTAGTCTGTCATGTTTGACTGCAGACTGTCTAAAACCGTGTACGCAGTCCTCTGGACATCCCCACAACTGTCTAAAACCGGACATAGTCTCTTGACCTCACGCTGTCTAAAACCTGGACGTATCTCCGATGATGTCCCCAAAGACTGTCTAAAACCTGGAATAGTCTCGTTGACACCCCCACGACGTGTCTAAAACCTGGACGTAGTCCTGTGACTCCCCCATGACTGTCTAAAAACTTGCACGTCTATGTGACGCAGACTGTCTAAAACTGACAGTCTCTGACATCCTAGGGACTCTAAAACTGGATTAGTCTCTCTGAGGTCCCACAGACTGTCTAAATTTTGACATAGTCCTCTGTGACGCAGACTGCTAAAACCTGGACGTATGTCTCCATGACTGTCCACCACAGACTGTCTAAAACCTGTTCGTATCTCTGTACGTCCCACGGGACTGTCTAAAACCTGACGTAGTCTCTGGTGGTCCCCGCGACTGTCTAAAATGACATTCTCCTGATGAGTCTACCCGGACATCCCAGACTGTCTAAAACTGGACGAGTCTCCCGTGATTTTCGCCCCACAGACGTCTAAAACTCTACTAGTCTCCGTGTGACGTCCCCCCAGACTGTTCTAAAACCTGGACGTAGTCTTGTGATGTCAAACTGTTAAAACCTGCTATTCCTATGTGACTCCGGCAACGGTCTAAAACCTGTATGTAGTCTCTGTGATCGTCCCCACAGACGGATAAAACCTGGACTAGTTCTTGTGATGCCCCACAGCTGTCTAAACCTGGACGTAGTCTCTGTGACTCCGCAGACTGTCTAAAACTGGACGCAGTCTTCTGTGACTCCAGCAGACCTGTCCTAAACTGGACATAGTCTCTGTGACTCCCCACGGACTCTAAAAACTGGACGTAGTCTCGTGAGTCCCCACAGACTGTCTAAATTCTAACGTAGTCTCGTGACGTCCACAGACTGTCTAAAACCTGACGTAGTCTCTGTGACGTCCCAACAGACGTCTAAAACTGGTAAGTTCTCTGTGACCACATTGCTGTCTAACCTGACGTAATGTCTCTGTGCTCCCCATGGAACTGTCTAAAACTTCACGTAGTCCTCTGTGACCGCAGACTGTCTAAACTGGAATAGTCTCTGTGACGTCCCCACGGACTGTCTAAAACTGGATGTAGTCTCTGTAGGTCCCCCAACTGTCTAAAATTTTGAACATATCCTCTGTGACTGCAGACTGTCTAAACCGGGACGTAGTCTCCATGACGTCCCCACAGCTGTCTAAAACCTGTTTGGTAGTCCTGTGACGTCCCGCGACTGTCAAAACATGCATGTAGCTCTGTGAGGTCCCCGCGACTGTCTAACTACAATTCTTACAGAGTCGAGCGTGAATGCAGACGATCTAAAACCTGGACTGTAGTCCTCTGACGTCCCCACACAGAGTCTAAAACTGGACGTAGCTCCGTTGACTGTCCCACAGACGTCTAAAACCTGGACTAGTCTCTGTGACCGAGACGCTAAAACCGGGACGTAGTCTCTGTGACTCCCACAGACTGTCTAAACCTACTAGTCTTGACGTCCCCACAGCAACTGTCAAAACCTGGAAGTAGTCTCTGTGACCCAGACTGGCTAAAACCTGGACGGTATCTCTGTGATCCCACAACTGTCTAAAAACCTGACTGAGTCTCTGTGACGTCACGCAGACTGTCTCAAACCTGAACGTAGCTCGCTGACTCCCCACAACTGTCAAAACCTGGACAAAGTCTTGTGACATCCCACGACTGTCTAAAATCTTGGATGTAGTCTCTGTGACGCCCACGACTGTCTAAAACTGCTAATAGTCTCATGACACCCCCCCCCCCCCTCACGGAGACTACGTAGAAGTTTTAGATAGTCTGTGGGGACATCATGGAGACTACGTCCAGATTTCAGACAGTCTGCAGTCACAGAGACTACGTCCAGGTTTTAGACAGTCTGTTGTGATGTCATAGAGACTACGTCCAGGTTTTAGACAGTCTGTTGGGACGTCACAAAGACTACGTCCAGGTTTTAGACAGTCTGTCGGGACATCACGGAGACTACGTAGACATTTTAGACAGTCTGTGGGGACATCACGGAGACTACGTCAAGATTTTAGACAGTCCGTGGGGATGTCACAGAGACTATGTCCAGGTTTTAGACAGTCTGTGGGGACGTCAGGGAGACCACGTCCAGATTTCAGACAGTCGGCAGTCACAGAGACTACGTTTAGGTTTTAGACAGTCTGTTGGGACGTCACAAAGACTACGTCCAGGGTTTAGACAGTCTGTCGGGACGTCACGGAGACTACGTAGAAGTTTTAGACAGTCTGTGGGGACATCACGGAGACTACGTCCAGATTTTAGACAGTCCGTGGGGATGTCACAGAGACTATGTCCAGGTTTTAGACAGTCTGTGGGGATGTCACAGAGACTGCGTCCAGGTTTTAGACAGTCTGCAGTCACAGAGACTACGTCCAAGTTTTAGACAGTTTGTCAGGATGTCACAGAGACTACCGTCCAGTTTAACGTTGTGGGGGACGTCACAGAGACTACTCCTGGTTTTAGAAGGTTGTGGGGGATTCCTGGAGACTCCTTCCAGTTTTAAGACAGTCTGCAGTGACGTCACGAGACTATGTCAGGTTTTAGACCAGTTTGTCAGGATGTTCAACAGAGATACGTCAGGTTTAACAGTCTGTGGGACGTCCAGAGAACTATGTCCATGTTTTAGTTTAGACCAGTCTGTGGGGAGTCACAGAGACTATGTCCAGGTTTTTTTAGACAGTCTGTGGGGACGTCACGAGATACGCCAGGTTTAGGACAGTCCGCTGGGAACGTCACAGAGACTACAAACCTGTTTCGACAGTCTGTGGGGACGTCCATGGACTACGTCCGTGGTTTTAACCGCTGTGGGGATTGTCAGCGAGACTATGTGCCGGTTTGCAGGTCTGTGGGACGTCACAGAGACTACGGTCCAGGTTTTAGACGTTTGTGGGGACGTCACAGAGACATATCCAGATTTTAGGGACAGTCCCTGGGATGTCACAGAGACTTTGTCCAGGTTTAGACAGTCTGTGGGGATGTCACAGAGACTACGTCCAGGTTTTAGAAGTCAACAGGAGCTATTCCAGGTTTTAGACCAGTCTGCGGTCACAGAGACTACGTCCAAGTTTTAGACGTTTCTCAGGATGCACAGAGACTACGTCCCGGTTTAGAAGTTGTGGGGACGGCCATGGAGGACTACGTCCGGTTCTAGTGACAGTTCTGTGGGGACGTCACGAGACTACATCCAGTTTTAGGACAGTCTGCGGTCCACAGCGACTACGTCAGGTTTTAGACAGTCTGCAGTCACAGACACTCGTTAAGTTTTAGACCGTTTGTAGGCTGTCACAAGACTACGTCCATGTTTTAGCCAGTCTGTTGGGGACGTCACAGAGACTCGTCCAGGTTTCAGTGACAGTCTGTGGGGATGTAACAGAGACTATGTCCAGGTTTTTAACAGTCTGTGGGGGATGTCACAGGGAGGGACTCGTCCAGGTTTTAGACAGTTGCAGTCAAGCGGGACTACGTCCAAGTTTTAGCAGTCTTGTTGGGGAACGTCACAAGAATACGTCCAGGTTTGACCCGGGTTGTGGGGACGTCATGGATACTACGTCCAGGTTTTAGACAGTCTGCAGTGCCGCACGAGACTATGTCAGATTTTAGGACTTTGATGAGGGCTCCAAGTAGACTATGTCCAGGTTTAGTACAGTCTGCTGACGTCACCGAGACTACGTCCAGGTTTTAGACAGTTCATGTGGGAGCGTCACAGAGACTACTCCAGTTTTTAGACATGTTGTCAGTGTGACGTCATGGAGACTACGTCCAGGTTTTAGACGTCTGCGTCACAGAGGACTACGTCTAAGTTTTAGAAGTCTGTCGGAGTACACAGAGACTACGTGCAGGTTTTAGACAGTCTTGTGGGAGGTCACGGAGGACTAGTCAGGTTTTAGCCAGTCTGTGTGGACGTACGAGACTACGTCCAGGTTTTAGGACAGTTTGTGGGACGGTCACAGAGCTACATCAGGTTTTAGACCGTCGTGGGAGTCACAGGACTGCCAGGTTTTAGACAGTTGTGGGGATGTCAGCAGAGCTACGTGGTTTAGACAGTCTGAGTGAGTCACAGAGGACTTGTCGTTTTAGACAGTCTGGGTCACAGAGACTACGTCTCCAAGTTTTAGACCGTTTTGTCAGGACTGTCACAGAGACTAGTTCCAGGATTTTAGACAGTTGTTGGGACGCAGAGACTACAGTCCAGTTTTAGACAGTTGTTGGTGACGACAAGAATTACTCAGTTAGGGACAGTCCGTGGTCACAGGAGACTATCCAGGTTTTAGACAGTTGTGGGAGTCACAGAGACTACGTCAGGTTTTAGACAGTCTGCGGGACGTCACAGAACTAGTCAAGTTTAGACAGTTTGTAGGAGGATCACAGAGACTACGTCCAGGTTTTAGACGTCTGTGGGGACGTCACAGAGATACGTCCCGGTTTTTTTGTAAGGTTTGTGGGATCTGAGACTACGTCCGGTTTTAGACAGTCTCAGTGACGTCACAGAGCTATCCAGTTACGTTGTCAGGATGTCACAGAGACTACGTCCAGGTTTTAGACCAGGTGTGGGGATCACAGAGAACTTTCAGGTTTGTTTGGACTCAGGATTATTCGACAGTACGTTGGCGGATGTCACATAGGAATACTGCCAGGTTTTATAGACAGGTTCTGGGACATCCAGAGACTACGTCCGTAGATTAAGTCGGAGAAAGTCAAGATACAAAACGTCTTAGTTGTGGGGACGTCAACTGGAGACTACGTCGGGTTTTAGACCGTCTGTGGGGAAATACTGGAGAGACTCGTGCATGTTTTAGAGTTTATGGACGTCAGGTGACTGGAGTCCGTAGGTTAGACTCATTTTGGGACATGTCACAAACAATCCTTTAGACTCGCTGGGGCGTCCAGAGATATGCAGGTTTTAGACAGTCCGCGGGGATGTACAGAGATGATACAGGTTTTAGAACAGTGTTGGGTGAGTCATGGGGTATATGTACAGGTTTTAGACAGTCTGCCGTCACAGAGACTATGTCAATTTAGGACAGTCTTGGGACCTCACAGAGACTACTCCAGAGTTTAACCGGTCTAGGGGATGTCACATGGAGACTCGTCCAGTTTTGACAGTCTTGACGTCACGATTAGATCGTGGATAGTTTTAGACGTCATGCGGTCACAGAGACTACGTCCAGGTTTTAGACAGTCGTGGGGAGTGTCAACGGAGACTTAATCCAGGATTTTAGACAGGTCTTGGGGACATCAGAGACTACGTCCAGGTTTTTAGACACGGTTGCAGTCACGACATACGTCTAGGTTTTAGACAAGTTGTGGGATGTCACGAGGACTGTTCGTACACAGGTTTTAGACAGTCTGCGGACGTCAAGAGGACTACGTCCAAGTTTTTAGACAGTCGTCAGGGAGTCCACAGAGACTACGTCCAGGTTTTAGCCGTGTTGCGACAGTCCAAAAGGACTACGTCCATGTTTCGACAGGTTGGGACGTTCACAAGATCTTGTCCAGGTTTTAGACGGTTCTGTGGGGACGTCCGGAGACTCGTAAGGTTTTAGATCCTGTCTGCGGTCATCATGGAGGACTACGTTCAGACGTTTAGACAGTCTTCGGACGTCACAGAGACTACGTCCAGGTTTAGAAGTTTGTGGGACGTCAAGGACTACTCCAGGTTTTAGACGTCTGTTGGGACGTCAAGAAGACTACGTCCAGGTGTTTCAGACAGGTTGTTGGACTCACGGAGACTACGTCCAGATTTTAGACAGTCCGTGGGGATTGTCACGAGAGACTATGTCCAGGTTTTAACAGTCTGTGGGGAGTCCAGAGACTACGTCCAGGTTTTAGACAGTCGGAGTCACAGAGATACGTCCAAGTTTTAGAGACGTCTTGTCAGGATTGTCACAGAGACTAGTCCAGGTTTTAGGACAGTCTTTGCGGTCACAGAGGACTACGTCCAATTTTAGACAGTTTGGGTAGTCACAGAGACACTGTCCAGGTTTTAGGACAGTCGTGTGGGGACGACAGAGACTACTTCCAGGTTTAGACAGTCTGTGGGGACGCATGGAGACTACGTCCAGGTTTTAGACCGTTCGTGGGATGTCACAGAGGACTATGTCCAGGTTTTAGACGTCTGTGGGGACGTCACAGAGACTAGCAGGTTTTAGACCATGTCTGTGGGGACGTCCCAGAGACTACGTCCAGTTTTAGACAGTCTTGTGGCCGTCACAGAGACCGTCCAGGTTTTAGACAGTCTGCAGGGACTTCCAGAGTACGTATGTCCCAGGTTTAGACAGTTGTGGGGACGTCAGGGAGACTACGTCCAGTTTAGACGTCTGCGTCACAGAGGGACTACGTTTTGAAGTTTTAGACAGTCATGGGGACGTCACAGAGACTACGTCCCGGTTTTTTAGACGTATGTGGGGGCGTCACGAGACTACCTTCAGGTTTTAGACAGTCTATGGGGGACGTCCACAAAGACTACGTCCAGTTTTAGGACAGTTGCAGGACGTCACAGAGGACTATGTCAAGTTTTAGACACTGTTGTCGGTGTCACGAGACTATTCGGTTTTAGACAGTCTGTGGGGACGTCACAGAGACTATAGTCCAGGTTTTAGACCAGTCTGTGGGACGTCACAAGGACTATGTCCAGGTTTTAGACAGTCTGTGGGGACGTCCGGGATACGTCCAGGTTTTAGACAGTCCGGGGACGTCACAGAGACTACAACAGGTTTTAGCAGTTTGTGACGTCACAGAGACTAGTCCAGGTTTTAACAGTTTGGGGCGTCACGAGACAGTCCAGGTTTAGACAGTTGTGGGGACGTCACGAGACTAATCCAGGTTTTAGACAGTCTTTGTGGGAGTCACCACGGAGACTACGTCCAGGTTTAGACGTTGTTGGACGTACAGGAGACTACGTCAATTTTAGACAGTCCGTGGGGGACAGAGACTATGTCCAAGTTTTAGTCAGCTTTGTGATGTCACAGAGACTACCAGGTTTTAGACATCTGTGGGGACGTCCACAGAGCACTGTCAGGTTTTTAGGTTAGACAGTCTGTTGGGGACGTCACACGAGACTACGTCCAGGTTTTAGACAGTCTGTGGGACGTCACAGGAGCACTACATCAGGTTTTAGACATTCCGCGGACGTCACAAGAGACACTCAAGGTTTTAGGACAAGTCGCTGGGACGTCTTGAACTTAGCGTGACTGGGTCAATGTCTATGGTTTTAGACAGTGCTGGTGGTGGGACGTCACAGAACTACTCCGGTTTTAGACAGTCTGCATGGTTCCACAAGAGACTACGATCCAGTTTACGACAGTCTATGGACGTCACAGGCACTTGTCCAGGTTTTTCGACATTCTGTTGGGGATGTCACAAGACTACGTACAGGTTTTTAGACATGTTGCGTCAGGAACTACGTCCGGTTTTAACCCTGTTGGGGGTCACTGAGACTATGTGCAAGTTTTAGACAGTTGTGCGCAGGATGTACAGGAGACTACTCCAGGTTTTTAGGACAGTTGGGGACGGCAGGGAGACTCCGTCCAGGTTTTACGACAGTCGTGGGGACGTCAGGATCTGATCACAGGTTTTAGACAGTCTGGGGATGTCCATGGATGACTTCGTCCAGGTTTTAGACAGTTCTGGCAGTCACAGACACTAGTCTAAGTTTTAAGAACAGTTTGTCAGATTTACAGAGGACTAGTCCAGTTTTAACGTTCTGTGTGGCGTCACCGAGACTAGTCCAGGTTTAGACAGGTCTTGGGGACGGTCATGCAGATGACTTCGTCCAGGTTTTAGACAGTTTGCAGTCACAGAGACTACGTCAACATTTTAGGACAGTCTGCTGGGACGTCAAAGGTCTAGTCCAGTTTTAACAGTTTGTGGGGACGTCCCACGGAGATGTACGTCCAGGTTTTAGACATTCTGCGTTCACAGAGACAGGAAGTTAGGAGGTCTTGACGTCCGTCGACTTAGTTTTAGAACGTCTGTGGGGTCACCAGAGACTAACGTTCCAGGTTTTTAGACTAGTGTTTGGAGACGCACAGAACTACATATCCCAGGTTTTAGACATTCTTGGGTGACGTTTCACAGAAAGACTACGCCGAGTTTTTCAGACAGGTCTGTGGACTCCTGGACGACTACGTCCGATTTTAGACAGTCGTGGGGTCACAGAACCTGTAGTTAGGAGACATATGTCCAGAGAAGTAAATTTTAGACAGTCTGTGGGGATCTCACAGAGGACTCCGTCAGGTGTTAGACAGTGCGCCGTCACAGAGACTCCAGTCGTTTTAGCCAGTCTGTGGGGACTTCATGAGGACTACTGTCCAGGTTTTAGACAGTCTGCGTTCACAGTAGACTATCGTCCAAAGTTTTAGACAGTCTTTGGCAGGACGTCACAGGGACTACGTCCGCTTTTTTTAGACCCAGGTTGTGGGTACTGGCCATGAGGACTACGTCCGGTTTTAGTAACCGGTGGGGGACGCCTGAGAGACTATCGTCAGTTTGATGGATCAGCCTGTGGAATTGACAGATGACTCATGTCAGGTTTTGGACAGGTCTGTGGACGTCACAGAGACACAGTCATGTTTTAGGACCTAGTTGGGTTCACGGTCACGAGGACTTATGGTCGGTTTTAGACAGTCTGCGGGACGTCACAGAGAACTCCAGGTTAACACTTGCGTCACAGGACCTGCATAGTACAGTCTGCGACTCACAGACATCCGATATTCGTGTGGGGACGTCACACGAAACTTGCGTCCAGCTTTTAGACAGTCTGCTTGGTCACAGAGACTGACGTCCAATTGGACAGTTTTTAGGTTGTAGACTAGGTCAGTAGCTGGGGACGTCACAGAGGACATAGGTCCAGGTTTTAGACAGTTGTGGGGACGTTCACGAGGTATCACCTCCAGGTTTTAGACGTCTGCTAAGGGGACTTGTCAACAAATTTACGATCAGGTTCTAAGACGGGTAGGACCGTACATGGAGGACTACACCCAGATTTTAACAGTCCGTGGGACTGCACAGGATCTATGTCCAGGTTTTAGACAGTGCGTAGGAGCGGAGTTTGAAGTTGGACTCACAGAGGACTACGTCCATGTTTCACTTGTCCCTGAGATATCCTTTAGCCTTGGGTTCGCTCACACCATCGCCGGTTAGCGTCTTGTGGGCGTCCATGGAGACTACGTAGAGTTTAGCAGGTTGTGGGGAAATCGGATGACTACGTCCAGATTTTACAGTCCGTGGGGATGTGCACAGAGACTCTGTCCAGTTTTTTAGACGTCTGTGGGGATTCACAGAGGAGACTACGTCCAGGTTTAGACAGTCTGCGTCACAGAGAAATACGTCCAAGTTTAGGCAGTTTGTCAGGATGTCACAGAGGACTCCGTCCAGGTTTTAGACAGTCTGTGGGGACGTCATCAGAGACTACGTCCAGGTTTTAGACAGGTGTGGGGGACGTCATGGCGGACTACGTCCACGGTTTGGACAGTCTGCAGTGCCCACGTCCAGGGACTATGTTCAAGTTTAGACATTTGTCAGGAAAAAAGTTGTCCACGAGACTACGTCCCAGGTTTTAGACAGTTCTGATTGTGTGATCACAGAGACTATGTCAGGTTTTTAGACAGTCTGTCGGGGGCCGTCACAGAGACTATGTCCCGGTTTTAGGAAGTTGTGGGACGTCACGGAGACTCCGTCAGGTTTTAGAACCGTCCGCGGGCGTGGACGTCACAGAGTACTACAAACATGGTTTAGACAGTTCTGTGGGGACGTCATCATGGAGACTCCGTCCAGGTTTTAGACAGTCTATGGGGACGTCACCGAGAACAACGTCCAGGTTTTAGACAGTTTGTGGGGACGTACAGAGGACTACCTCAGGTTTTTTAGACCGTCTTTGGGGACGTCCAAAGACTACGTTCCGTTTCAGACCTGTTTGTTAGGACGTCATGGAGAACTACGTCCAATTTTAGACATCCGTGGGAGTCAGAGAATGTCCAGGTTTTAGACAGTCTGTGGGGATGTCACAGAGACCCGTACAGGTTTTAGGAAGTCTGCAGTTCCAGAGGACTACGTCCAAGTTTTAGACCAGTTTGTCAGGGATGTCACAGAGACTCCGTCCAGGTTTTAGACAGGTGTGTTTTTAGACAGGGTGTGGGGACGGCCATGGACTACCGTCAGGTTTTAGACACGGTTGGGGCGGCATGGAGACTACGTCCAGATTTCGATTTTAGGACCGTCCGTGGGGATTCACAGAGGGCCTGTCCAGGTTTTTTAGACAGTCTGTGGGGATTGTCACAGAGTGGCTACGTCCAGTTTTTAGGACCGTCTGCAGTCACAGAGACTTCCGTCCAAGTTTAGGACGTTTGTCAGCTGTCACAGCGACTAGTCCATGTTTTTAGACAGTTGTGGGGACGTCACAGAGGACTAGTCCAGTTTTTTCTTTTTTTAATAAGGTGTGGGGCTGTCATGGAGACTACGTCCCGGTTTTAGATTAGACAGTTGCCGTGACGTCACAGAGACTATGTCCAAGTTTTAGACCGGTTTGTTCAGGATGTCCACAGAGACTACGTCCAGGTTTTAGGACAGTCTGTGGGGACGTCAAGAGGACTATGTCAGGTTTATAGACAGTCTGTGGGGCGTCACAGAGACTATGTCCAGTTTTAGCCAGTCTGTGGGGCGGTCACGGAGACTACGTCCAGGTTTTAGACGTCCGCGGGGACGTCACAGAGGGACTACCAAACCGGTTTAGACAGTCTGTGGGGAGTCATGGAGACTAGTCAGGGTTTAGCCAGTTCTGGTGGGGATGTCACAGAGGGGACTATGTGCAGGTTTCGACAGTCTGTGGGGAGCACAAGGATACGTCCAG
>NW_020859248.1:0-215 GCF_000972845.2 Larimichthys crocea | reverse complement strand
TGTCACAGAGACTACGTCCAGGTTTTAGACATTCTGTGGGGACGTCACATAGACTATGTAGAAGTTTTAGACAGTCTGTGGGGACATCACGGAGACTACGTCCAGATTTCAGACAGTCTGCAGTCACAGAGACTACTTCCAGGTTTTAAACAGTCTCTAGTGATGTCACAGAGACTATGTCCAGGTTTTAGACTGTCTGTCGAGACGTCATGGAG
>NW_020859247.1:0-9102 GCF_000972845.2 Larimichthys crocea | reverse complement strand
ACACACCCAGACCATTTTAGTTGTATTCATGAATCCTGTTGGCAAGCAAAAGTCAGAAATGCAACAGAAAAAGGCCTCAATGAAACTGCATATAATGCAGCTCTCAGCAATATAGTGGAAAATCACATTATCATGACACATCATCCATCTATGCATCCATCCATCATCTGTAATCACTTATCCTCATCAGGGTCACGGTGGGACTGGAGCCTATCCCAGCTGATTTTGGGCGATAAGTGGGGTACACCCTGGACAATTCGTCAGCCTATCACAGGGCATATAGACATTCACATCCAGAGAGCCGGAGTTGGAGGACCAGCCAGTGGACAATGGTGGATATGGACAGGTGGTGTGGAGTTTCTTCGGAATGAAGAACACTGTCCAAAACTAATTCAGCTGTAGCAGAAAACCAGTTGTCAACATCCCCTCTCAACTTCCCTAATTCTCTCTCTGTCTAAACCCAACCGGTTGCAGCAGATGACAGTCCACCACGAACCACCATCTGGTTCTGCCTGAGGTTTCTGCTTCCCAAAAGGAAGTTTTCACTCGCCACTATCGCAAAGTGCTTGCTCATGGAGGTAATTTGGTTTAGACCTGCTCCATGTAAATAGTTTAACTTAGGGTTGCTATTTAGAACGTAGTATATCTGTGTGCCTTCAGGTGTTCTCACTCCATATGAAAAGTTTCCTAACATTGTGACTAAATTATGATTGATACAACATATCAAATTTAAGATGTTTCCTCCCGGTTGCTCGCTATCTAAATAAATGCTATTTAGAGTGAAATATATCAGTGTGTCTACGGATCAGGTTTTCTCACAGGCAGCTGAGCTGCAGTTGATGTTCATACCTGTATGTCAGAAAATAATGTCTTACAGTGCTTATTCAAAATCTCCCATATGGGATAAAACATTTTATTTGGTCATGTCTTTATTTTTTTTATTCAAAAAATTATCTCTGACATCTGGATTTTTTTCCTCTATTAAAATCTCAAGTTGTAGCTGTTAAATTTGCTTTTGCATTTCCACTACAATGAACCTTTCAATTGACACAGAGATAGTTAATATAGAAACAATGACACAAACTACTCAGACTCACATCAGATTAGATTAAGTTTGCATCTGTTAAAATTTAGAAGGTGTGATTCCTCTTCAATGTTTTTTAGATCATTAGTTATCATTGTGGTGGTCTCAACCCTGACTTGAAGTATGTGCAAGAACAAAAAAAGGTATGTCTCTCTAATTATTATAATTAATTATTTCTGTGAAGAAAAAATCCAAAACAACCTAAACAATGAGCTGAAAGATTCTAAAACATCCCATTAGAAACCTGTGTGTTCATCAATACAAGAACCTCTTACACATACAAGTCAAGTCATGTGCAACAAGTCATTTCGTACATTGGCAAGGCTGCACAAAAGTCAGCAAAGCCACCAAATCCACCCTATTATTAATGATGCACCATATACCACCATTGTTATCCAGCATGCACTGCAACTCTCTGAACAAATCCATCCATAACAGAACTTCCCAACTTATTCAACATGCTAATTTTAGACAGCAGAAACATAACAACAGCTAGCTGTGCTCAAATTCATGTTGGATTAAACTTGGATTAACTTTGATCAGGATCTAGGCCCAGAAACCTGATTGAGACAACCATATGATCAATGATATTAACTCTTTATATATTTCTGCTGTGCTGGGCTCCACCTCAAACGGAGCCATGTGACATGAAAAAGATCTTTGAAGATTCCTTGTTGTTGATTTGTTTGGATTCCTGCTTCTTTTGACTGCTCATCTGTTTTTGTCTCCAGCCCTGCCACACTTACCTGCCCTGCTAGCCACGCTCAGCCAACCCTCACCTGTCCTCGTCATCCTGCCCTGAAGTTTTCCCCCCGGACTCCTCCTGTCTTGTCCGTTTGTGTTGTGTCTTGGCAATAAACGCCTTCTAAAACAACTCCTGTGTTGGTCTGCATTGTGGGTTCAGCGTCCTGCTTTAGCACAAGCTTAACCCTAAGAAAGCTTTTCTGGCTAGCACTAGCATGTTCCTGCCTAGCTAGACTTGAACTGGTTACCTCGCCAACCGTGGTAATTTGTCAACTCACGCTGCACCACATCATGAAGCCTGTAGCTTCACTGTGGACTCATGAATGAATTTCACTATGGCTCTGTCTTGTGTAGGGCTTAACAGGATAACACTACCATCTGTATGCTTGACAACAGATTTATACAAACCATGCCATGTGTACAGGAAAGGAAATGTGAAACCTTCTTAAAACATTAATCGTACAGGATCCACATGACTTGCTGAACATGTCTGGTTATAAAAGTATGCTGCGGCCTTGTCCCTTCAGTCATAAACACACACTCTTCATCCAGGCTCTGGGACATGCCATTACATTGTAATTATTTTGGTATTACTATGTCGCACAATATTTTTTACTGCCTGCCTTTGACATGGATATAACCTTGTGAATGTCCCTTTAAAAACCTAATCATCATTGAGGGCCAAGCACTGTCAGCATCCCATAATTCAAAAGTATATCTGCACCATAATTCACCAGTTTCCATGCCGCTGTAGCCTTGACGGGGGACGACCCACATCGTCAGGGTCTCAGACAGCACATGGCACACATAACTCTTCATATATGTAGCACCCTACATTATCACATATTACATCCACTGATCGCTGCCCATGAATAATCCTCTGACTCTGACTGATGGAAGCAGTGTGCACGTTTACAGCTTGTGTATAGTTAATGCTAAAGTATGAGCACCCTGATGTATTTACAGCCCTTATGAACATACAAGCCAGATGATTTCTAGACGGAACCCTGGATTAACACTGGAGAGCTTGCGCCACTTGTTGAACTACGCCCATGTATGCTCATGTATCTCCCACCAGAAATGCATAAAGACATCATCACTCAATTGCTGACTTTCTCTTAAACATTGTGCCAAACTCTGACTGAGTTGTGAGTCTTGTAATTTAAATATTCATGTTTGTTGTCCCAGCCTCTTGTAAGTGAATTTATGAAATACTAAATAGGCTGGCTGGCTCCAAATGGCTCATTCTACCTCCATCCCCCAGGCTGGCTGACTTGCAGCTCCTGGCTGTCTAAACTTAAGCTCAGGGTTGACCGTGTCTGAGCCCCAGGCTTCAAAATGTATTCTAACTCACTGCTGTTTGAATCGTTCCAATGTGGCAGATGATCATGAGTTGTTAATCTGCATTCATAACTTGTGTGCATTGAGGTTTATGTTGGTATGTTGTTTGTGATTTTGCGACCTTCTGTAGAGGCCATTTCACAAAAGCAAAATTCAGAAATCTACAACAACACAAACCCAGTCCTGGGTTTGTGACTAAGTGCATTCACCCTTTTCTTTAACAGACCACAAGGTGGATGACAGATACTAATGCTGAAATGAAGATGTGGATCGTATACATCACACCCAGTGAGCAACTGGTTATGAGGAAGTAAAGGACATATAATTAAAAAGGAAACACAGCTGCTGTAATAAAACAGTGAATAAATAAAGTATGACCGACAATGGTAGGCCAATTGAATGTGTAAGTAGTCTATATTTATTATTAACCACTACTCTCAATCTTCATTATTATAGCATTCAAGGAGTTACCGAAACACAAATAAACAGTTGTACACTTTGCCTTAAAAGTGGCAAGAAGTAGGATATAATATGTTACTCAAGAAATTTACCATGGAGATAACGTTCATACAGAACAAACATGACCGGACTAAAGAGGAGCTTCAGTCCAAACCATTACTACAAAACTGTCCCTACATTTTGGAGTTTAGGGCCAACAGACCTTATTCAGCCACAAGGGTTAAAATTCCACTTATAACTTAAACTATTTCATGGACCTGTTAGAGCTCTACAATCCCAAAATGTCAGTCTCCTGACTGTTCCAAAAATAAATAAAACATCAGTAGGTGGTAGGATGTTCTCTTATCAAGCCCCTGTTCTGTTCTCTGGAATCATCTTCATATTCAGATAGTCGACTCATTCAGAAGTAAAGTCAGAGCTAATCTTTAGGGCATCAGCCGTCAGCCTCATTTAATGTGCCCTGAACACAGGAGATGTAAGTGGAAATGCATTTTATATCAGAGTTTTTCTAAATAATAAAATTAATTATGGGACTGAAAAGTCCTATTTTGAAGCTGAGTTTGAGTAGCTGACACAATGGAAGACAGAAATGCAGTTATTACAGTTATTAACAGTCAATCTTATAATCACGTATATAAATATTTGCTGTGAGAGGCATGGAGGAGCTGGCATCAAGTCAAAATTACATAGATACATAGACACTTTTTTTTTGTACTGATTTTAGCTGTTTTAAAAAGACTCATGCCTGTCATGGGGCATGCCCACTGAACCTAGAATTCACCCCAGCAGTGGTATCACCCCTGCGTTGGAGGGGATCTGGGGGGGACAGCCACTTACTCTGTATATTATTCCAATTCTACTGCCCACAATCAACTATTTATACAGTGTTAGTGGACTGTCTGACATTTTCTATGTGTCTGACAATGCACTTACTAATATGGAGCCACCAGACAATAACCTTGATCCAGTGAGTATCATTCATTAAAAGCACCTGTCAACACTAGATCAATAAAGGTTTTATTGAATGTGGCAGAGTGAAGGCACTGCAGAGGACGATGGAGACTGTCAGTGGGCTCCAGAAGGCTGGAGGTATCATGTCAGTCCTGTTGAAATACCTATTTAGTCCATAATGCATAAGAAGTCAGTGATGTGGTGCTCATAGAAGATATCATGTTTGTAAGGACCCACATCTGTACAGCCTGCATACAAACATCTCATCATATCTTTTTGACAGTTATAATACTTGTATATAAACTTCCCCTCACTTACTGCAAAGACTTCATAGACTTCTTTAATGGTAAATAATTCTATGAAATCCTTGCAGTAAATGAGGGGATGTTAGTATGTGAGTTTAACATACATCCATGCAGTGCTGTCATGGCTAACATTGGTGATGTCCACACTGTGAAGTGGTAACATGAAGGCATCAGCAAACAGTCAGATTAAACTGGCTGCCCTATACACATGAATGAATATGATTTGATGTTACTACTACCTGATGGCCATGTGGCTGCTGAATAAGCATGAATGAAACGATCTCTTCCATTTCTCCCTTCCACCACTGGCCTGTTTCCCCCAACAAATTAATTCATCAAAAGTTAATTAAGCAATTAATCAAATTGTCACAATCAAACTGACACATCCTCCAGCTTTGGATGCCCTTGTTCTGGGTCAACTGGCCCATTTGTTCTGTTGGTAATCCAGCCAATTGTTTTTTTAGAAAGAAATCTTTTCTTTATTAGCTGGGACAAAAGCTGTCAATAAGCCTCCATGTGACTGCCAGGATGATGATGCCCTCTTGATATGTTGAACTTGGACCTATGAAGCTTCAATTTAGTTTGATTTTTGCATTGTGGATTTTCACTGTATATGGTCACTCTACAGAGGTATTGCTTTGAACAGGCAGGCTGGTGATCTGTTCAATCAGCGGTTACTTTGATTGGAAACCAGTTTGTTCTGTATATCATTTCATCAGCTCATCTGAGTCCTGACTCTGAAAGCTATTCTTAGCGGTGATGGAGACTACAGACTCATTAATCCCGAGTCAGTTAAAGGATCCGGGTTAATGATCCAGATGAATCACAATTCATACACCACTACCCACCATGAACAAGCACCTGGCGACAGTGGCAAGGAAAAACTTCTTTTAAAGGCAGAAACTGCGGGCAGAACTTATGTGGATGGCCATCTGTGTATCATCTGCAGTAAGAGTGGGCTGAGAATCTAAAAAAAACAGAAATTAGAAGCAATAGGATGGAGTACAGGTGTATTGGATGATGGTACTAAAGTGTATCAAGGGAGATTATGTTGAAGTGGATGAAATGAAAAGATGGAAACTGTCAGATGTAACTGTCCAGTCCATGGTGGGAATTGAGAAAGTAGAAAGTAATGTCTTTTTCTATTTTCATAAACCATTGAAATGTCCTCATGATTGCCATACACCTTTTGTCCACTGGGGTCAAAATGGTTGACTGTTATTTAAAGCATATAGTATAAATTGTCAATCAATTCTGTGTTACACGTTTAGTCTTACTTCAGTCCAACCCATTACTACAAAACTGTCCCTACATTTTGGAGTTTAGGGCCAACAGACCTTATTCAGCCACAAGGGTTAAAATTCCACTTATAACTTAAACTATTCCATGGACCTCTACAATCCCAAAATGTCAGTCTCCTGACTGTTCCAAAAATAAATAAAACATCAGTAGGTGGTAGGATGTTCTCTTATCAAGCCCCTGTTCTGTTCTCTGGAATCATCTTCATATTCAGATAGTCGACTCATTCAGAAGTAAAGTCAGAGCTAATCTTTAGGGCAACAGCCTTCAGCCTCATTTAATGTGCCCTGAACACAGGAGATGTAAGTGGAAATGCATTTTATATCAGAGTTTTTCTAAATAATAAAATTAATTATGGGACTGAAAAGTCCTATTTTGAAGCTGAGTTTGAGTAGCTGACACAATGGAAGACAGAAGTGCAGTTATCAGTTTAAATGTGGTTATTATTAAATAATGGGGCTGTCAAGTGATTAGAAAATCAAGTCAATTACATGATTTGTGATTAAGTAATCTTATAATCACGTATATAAATATGCTGTAAGAAGCACAGACTCAAACAAATTACACAGAACATGGACAGAGTTTATTTTTTATCTGAAAAGCTGATTCAATATATATATTGAAAGCAATAAATAATCCTGACTGTAAAAATATCTTCAGCTTTCTACCAAAGTCTTACTGATTTTGAATGACTAAAACATATCCATTACAAAAGTAATGCATTTTCTGACACCCCGTCTCTCCACTATCTACTGTGTGAGCAGCTGAAATTAAAATAAATTAAAAAAATGAATTATGTTTTCCTGGAAAAAACAAATAACAGCAATACAGATGTTTTGAAGAAGGATTTGATATTAACTCATATGTCCAAGACAAGTCCAGTCATCCAGACTTCAGTCCACCAGACAGTGTGCAGGTCTGACCTCTGAGCTCGCTGCTATTAGTGATGTGTTGGTCACGAACGAGCTGGTTCAGAGAGCTGGCTCTTTTAAGTGAACAATGGTAGCCGGCTCTCAGCCGTTTTTTTCAGCAATTTACTTGTTTTGTTAGGTGTGTGTGTTTAAATAAAAAATGAAAATGACAATAGCTGTTTTTAAATTTCTATGCTTAGGTTTTTACAGTGCCTTCTATCTGCTTTGTGTAGCCGAGTGATTCTTGAAGCAAGTGTAGTGCATCATTGGGTGGTTCAGGGAGTTACAAGGGATTGTTACAACTGTAAATGGCAAGTGGCTAAAACAATTTATTAAATTGAAGTGATATATGTTCAAATACAAATCACATACAAGTCAGCGCTAAATAGTTTTTTTAAATTCTAAAAGGTCGAAGTGGTAAAAATGAAGAGCCATTTGGGAGCCAAAAGATCCGGCTCACTAAAAGAGAGCTGGAATTTCCATCACTAGTGTTACAATCTGCCTCTGCCACGACCTACCTCCAGGGGTAATTTTTGTCCTGTCCCCAGTCCTTGTGTGGTGGTGTGTGTGGTGTGTGTGGTGTTGTTTGTGTGTGTGTGTGTGGTGTGTGTGTGTGTGTGTTGTTTCAGGTGGTGCTGGAGAAACAGAGAGAGCGAACCACCACTTGCAACCCATCCTGTAAATCATCCAACAACTACTTGTATGTCAGCCCTGCCACGACCACGCTGCGAGATCGTAGCCATTAATCCGTTAGTACATGCGCATCAATCCCTCAGCTATTTGTTCTGACATTTTGGTCCCCATGCGGACGTTTTGTGATCTCCTCCGTAGATCGTAGTACCTGAATCCTGACGTTGCCCGTGCCTGCTGCCACCAAGCCCTGCTCTGGATCCAGCCCCCTGAGATACTTAGCCTGCGTCCTCCCCTAACAACCTAGCTGCTAGTGTTGTGTGTTGAGGTGTAGTACAGACTCTAGTACCGTCTCATACAAAACAGCGTCCGAAGTTCCCACATGGACCTTCAGCGTTTTGCATGTTTTACAGATGTCAGCGAGGTCACATTTTGATGAGTCACAGTTCATCGTGTTCATGTTTAGTGCAGCGGTGTCAAACTCAAATCACAGTGGGATGAATTTAAAAAATTGACTACAAGTCAAGTGCCGGATGGGGTTCAGTGTTTTATTGAAAACTTATTGAAATGACCTTATGCATATATTGAAACCTGAGCTAACAAGGCCTATAGATTGCCTATAAACATTATGAACAAAATAAATCAGTTAGATTAAATGTCTTATCTTAACCTTGTGCCCTGTTTTTGATCACGCTTCTTGGCCTGATTGTTGTACCTTCGCCGGAACATTTATTGTACCCCAAATATTGTCCAGTAAACGGTTTTCACATTTTTTTACCTACCACTGTCCTCTGAGTGTGCCCCATGATAGTTTTGAATCAAATCTTCCACTGATGAAACAGGAAGGTTTTCCTCACATGAGTGAAATGACCCCAGACAGCGTTAACGTACCGCATGATAAGAAGCTGTGCAATTTTCCCTCTAACTGTTTAAGGAAAGAGCTTCAAGCGATTCCCCTTTAGCATAGGAACACTGACCATCTTTACGAACGAAAGGAGGGTAAATACCGGCCCACAATTCCTGTGGCAGCGAAAAAATCCTCACTGTTCAGTCTTCCACAACCAGACCAGTGTGATCAGACTGTATCAAAGAGAGAGAGAGTAATGACAGATGTGTGTGATGTGATAAACTTTGATCATCAAGTGTGTTCTCTGTTGACTGTGGAGCGGCGTTACACAAACGTAAAAACCTCGTTGTAACTGTGACTCACGTCCTGCAGATCATCATGAAGTTACCGTTGCTGATTAATCATATATCGTTTGTCTTTATATGGTCTATATAGTGACAGGAGGGTGAGCGATCATACAGCTAACAACACATTTGTATTTTCCTGCATGAAAACAAACACAGAGTGGCACGTGGAGTAGCTTCAGATGTG
>NW_020859246.1:0-628 GCF_000972845.2 Larimichthys crocea | reverse complement strand
GATTTGATTTAATATTAGAATATTTAAATATTTGAGGGAATTCCATTTTTTGTCCCTTCCACGTTGGCTTCACGTCCCGGGCGTGGAGGATGGCGCTCGGGTTAAAGAGGTTAAGACGTGAAAGAGAAGAAGGGAGTGAGAGTGAGACGATGAGTCACAGCTTCTGTGGGAATCGTCTTTGTCTCTGGATTTCAGTAGATTTGATGATCATGGAAAGTGAATGAGTCAGAGACCATCTGCTGAACGTCACGTTATGATGAAACGTTACAGGGATTGATGATTACAGCTGTTTGATTCGCTCACAGAGGTCACATGATCATAATGTTACCTGGTGTTTCAGGTGTTTCTCTAATGTTTGTCTCTGTGTGTCACATGACAATACATTTCTGATTTATATATGTTCATTTATCTGATGATTTAAGTTTACTTTAGTAGTTTCAGAGTTGTGTTGGTTTGTTTGTTCACTGGGAGCACACTAACCTCTGAGCTTCATGTAACACCTCACACAGTCCATGTATGGACCACAGCAGGTCCACAGCAGGACCACAGCAGGACCACAGCAGGACCACCGCAGGTCCACAGCAGGACCACCGCAGGACCACAGCAGGACCACAGCAGCAGCCACGAT
>NW_020859245.1:0-883 GCF_000972845.2 Larimichthys crocea | reverse complement strand
GTGTATGATATCAGACTATCAAGAATACATTTTTAATGTCGGCCATTTTATCCTTGTCTCTCGCAGACACAAACACAGACGCATAGATAGAGAGACAGACACACCACACACAGGCAGACAGACAGGCAGACGCACACACACAGAACAAGCACACATGCACGCACACACACACACACACACACACACACACACACACACAGGACAAGTTTTTCAAAATAAGAGTCCCTTCAAAATAAGAGCCCAGTAAAAAGGCAATGATGACACAGCTGGTTGTATTAATACTGAATTTTCTGAACAGTGTCAGTAATAATGTATGGGGGCGATGGGGCCAGAGGCAGGCACACTCAAAATGTATTTAGAAATGTTTCTAGTTATTATTTTTCTTCTTTCGTACGTTTTTTGCCGTGCTTCTACTCCCACAAATCCTGTCCTACAAACATAAAAAAATACCACCAGATGCAGCTCATTCAGGACATGGTGGCTAGTACTTTACAGATCTCTACTATTAATACTGTACAAATTATTAAACATTTTGTACAATTTTCCCATCATAAGGATGCATAGGAAATCCTCAAATCTCTCAACAGACCCACTACAGTACACTTTAAACAACAACTACAACTGCATAACTTGTCCTATGGAGTTCATTCAAATTACTACTTGTACACAAGATGTTACATTATTAACCTTGTCCTCAACTTTACAAAATCTTTTACCGTTTTTAAACAATTAAATATTCAAGTTGAGCATGTTTTTACTTTACAGCAGCGGTTAGAGTGTGTGACGTCACAGTTAGAGTGTGAGAACAGCTAACACGTCCGTTAAAAAATAAAACATACCAGCCTCAACAGGCCGCAAATGTGTAAATCTGAACGCAAATGGC
>NW_020859244.1:0-666 GCF_000972845.2 Larimichthys crocea | reverse complement strand
GTGTTTTCTACATTGCCTCAACGTTGCCAGTTTAACTAACACTTTTAACTGCACCCTCTTCTTATGGAGTGGTTTAATGGCAACCAAATGGAAAATGAATGAAACGCCCTAAATCCTATTTTTATGCATAACAGTAGTGGATGGAAATGTGAATTAATTTGCATTTTCTTTTGACGATTTTCTTGAAAATTATTGATATTGTTGGTATTGTATGGTTTGTATTTTTTCCATGGGATTCGTTGACAATCACAAAAATGTAAGGTAGAATATCAAAAGCCTTGTACTTACTTACTTAACTTGAATCTACTCTCTGTCTTATTTTCAGTGATTATGTTTTTTTACTTTTATTTTTTTAACAAAACAGATTCATGGACATACACATTTAGATACAGATGAAAGCTCTACGTACTCAAACACATCCACATGTTGTTGCAGGGTAAACACGACATAGCCGCAAAAATAAGCCTGTCTCTCTCTCTCCCTCTGCAGTCCTGCTCCTGTCTTCCTGGATAAGCAGGGTGGGTTTATAGGCTCCCGTTACAAGAAAGTGGTCTACCGCCAGTTCACCAATGACAAGTTCACCACACAGGTGATAAGAACACCAGATATGGAGCACCTCGGCATTATGGGTAGGCTTTCAGAAATATACAAGGTGTGACTGTTAAA
>NW_020859243.1:0-2595 GCF_000972845.2 Larimichthys crocea | reverse complement strand
ATATATATGTAAAATATAATACCTGTGTAAAGTGTGAGTATGGCTCTGTTGTGACAGAGATTAGACACATCAAAATATACTAAAGCTCAGATGCAGTTGAAACTTGCACAATGTTCACAGGGAAGACAGTTGCCTTGTACATGTCTGTCATGGTCTCATGATTCTCACATGTTTATACTTGATACAGTTTTTCTTTTTGAGTTCATGCAGGCAGGTAAATGCATAACATCTCTTTTATTCAGGTCAGGTACAGGATAAAAGTGTCAATGAAGGGAAAACGTGTTCTGGTTCAAGTTTTAAGAAGTTGATTACCTTTTTTCAGTCCATTGAATCGGTCTCCCTCCACCTGACCTAAATAAAATTTGCTGAAAATATTCTTTAAATAACTTCTTGTTTGTGGCTTCACCCTCGCAACATGCCAGAAGAGGGTCCCCCTCCCCAGAGTGAAAGTAATACCTTTTATATTCAGTACATGTTTAGTGAGTTTAACACCAAAATGATCATAAGCTGTGGTCAGTAACTGCTCAGCTGATTCAAGCCAGAAACAAAGCAAAAGAAATACTTCACCAGACATTTGTTATTTGTTATATTTATTTTCCAATCAAAAACACCCCAGGAGAATGTTTGATTTGATTCTAGAAAAATTACAGTCGTTTGTCTATTGGAAAAATAGAGCTCTCCCTTTGAATAAAGAATTCAATCTTCAGTGTGCAAGAAAAAAGATTCCCATCACCATAAACATTTAAATACACAAGAAAACACCAGGTAAGAAGCAGCAGGTAAAGACATAAATAGCAAATCGACAGACAGGCTGCCGACAGAGGAATGCACACCATTGCTCAACTTTATTAGTTTCATTTAGATTTTTAATCACAGACCTACAGACAGAAATTGTATTCAGGCTGTTGGTTGTTGCTCCAACTTCTTCCTTTAAATGAAAAGAAATGCTGAAGATCTCGCCAATAATTGATGAAGAGGCAGCACCACGGCATTGTTAACAGTTTTTAAGTTTAAATGTTAGACGCAGGTTAACACAATAGCACTGTGCCACAATTACATCTGCAGAGAAGCCGGACATAAATATTCTTCTGACTCCAGTTTGTCCAATTTGTCCGTTCCTCCATGCATGACAGTTTTAATTTAACGTTGGTGAGAAAACAACAAGTAGCAAATAGAAATCAGTGAATGCACTACCATGTTCAAACCACCAGGGCGCAGCACAATCAAGGCACATCAAACTGTTAAAGGACCACAGCATCACTCATAAGAATTCTGACTTTGCATAGAAAAAAATATGTGAAAGCGGTCTGGGTCAGTAGCACTTTTCTTTTTAAACCATTCATGTGTTTTTTTTTCTCTTTCATTACAGGATCATTTTACATCTTAAGGCCACTAAAAGTGTTCAAATCAAAATCTCTGGAGGTAAAGTCTTTCTTTGGTGAATTCGGGAACACACTGTGCTGGATGTACAGTGTGTCTACTTTTAACAGTCATTAACTCCTCCAGTTTTTCGTGCTACAGACCACACTTTCCCCTAAAACGGAAAGCAAAAGCGGAACAAACATTTCTTCAAGTACTATTTCCATCTTATGTGCTTGTAGCTTGTCAGCTGAATTCCTGCTGCAGAGTCCTTCATGAGTAAACATAATTTAAACCAGCTAAGTGAGAAATTAAATGAAGTAAAATCAACCTTGACGTGTCACAAAGGCTTAAAAACGGCATTGGCAACTAACTTGCATTATGTAATAACGTTTATAAAAGAAAATCCCTTTTTTGGTCTTTCACAAGTCAAATGCAGACACAGTGACTAAAACATGAAAGTCTTGTAGTCCCTGTAGGCGTAATTGAGACTTCAACATGCGACCTTTCTTATGGTTACTCATAACTGAAATGAAAAGTGTTAGTAAGGAGGAAGAATAAGGGCACACTGTCAGGAGCACAACGCCGCCTGCCTCATGCAGCATTTAACAAGTCGATATTCCCCTCCCCCCACATCCCCATCCTCCCCTCACACCAATGTGCTGTTTTAACCAGCTTTAACCCCCCAGATCCTTGTTTAAGGCGTCATTTCACTTTAACTCAGATGAAGAATATCTGATTTTTAGCCTCTTGTGTCGAATCACAAATAAAAACACATTTAAAAACCATACTTTACTGCCCACGTAGGCCTCAGTCATCATTTCCATGACTTAAAGCTCAATGGTAAGGACACCTTGGTGATGATCATTAGTAAATCTCCCACAGGGACAGCCTGTGTATGTGTCTGATAAGCAGCTGGGGCCAGAGACCTAGGACAGCTCTGCAGAGAACAGAAGAAGAAGAAGAATAAGAAGAGTGGTATGTCGGGATGGAGGATGCAGCTGTGGAGACACTAAAGCGCATCAATCACCCTTCCAGGATCGGAGCACTGAACATGTTCACACCGTTGTCATCAGTCTGTGATGTTCAGCACGTTCCACGAGGTATTTTTTGTGAGTTCTGTGTTTAATTTACTTTTTATTTAGGATTACCACTTTCTCACTTTATCTATATCGACTTCAGTTAGTGCTCTATGAACTCACTGCCAGTAAACTTGCAGGTGGATTAGCCAGTTAT
>NW_020859242.1:0-1071 GCF_000972845.2 Larimichthys crocea | reverse complement strand
AAAAAGCTTGGCAACAGACTGACCACTTAAGAAGTTGTATTGTGGATTGCAATTGTGAAGCTCTGCTGTTTGTGCATTTCCTGCTGTTTGGTCTATTCTGAGCTGACTTGTGTTGTATGATTACATTTGAGATTCTTTTAAGTGGAAAGCTGTGAGTGTGGAATTAGTAGTGTCATTTCTCATTGCAATGATAGATCCCTTGAAGGTCCTTGGAGTTGGCAAATTTCCTTTTGGGTTCATTGACTGTGGCAGAAAATAGTGATACATCAAATTAAGTGATTAGCCTCACACACATGCAGATCATTTGATTAATTGATTGATTAGTTGGGCTAATTGTTTAATTAGGTGATTGATTTTGAGTAATTGATAGTTTGATTGACTTGATTAGTTTCAATTGATTGATTAATTGATTAATTTAGTTGATTGATTGGTTGTTTAATTAGTTCACTGAAAAAAGTAACCTGAGCAGCTAAAGATGCCAAAAAAGAATAGTGAAACCGCAAAAGTAATCACGCCTCTTGATATAGTTCAAAAGAATAATCCATTAATAAAAGAGGTCTCACGAATCTCAACAAAATGGTCCCGCCGTTGGCCAGGGATTGATCAACTCTGGCCAGTGGAAGGAACCTTTAATCTCTCTTCCTGGGAAGCCCCTATGACCTACGGGTTCAAAATCTAACACGTTAATGAGTCCTTTTGGCAAGTTTCTTCATCTGGTGAAAAAAATGATACGATTCAACCATTATATTGAATACGGTAGTTTTTAGTAGTTGATCTATCTCTAACGACATCATTCCTTCAGCCACTTCTTGTTATAAAACGTTGGGCGGATATGTTTGACCCTTTGTGGCATATCTCATACCTCATATGAATTTCTACATTGGTGAGGCTGAACCCCAAAAAACCTGACCTTTCTATGCCAACTGGAACACTGAAAAAGGTTCCACATAAACAGCCGAGATCACAACGTTCTGTGCGCCTCTTTTTACCTTACTTTCCTTCCTTCTCCTTTTCTGTTCTGCTCATTGTTGCATACAAGCACTTGTAGTTTTTTTAATTACACGGGGGATA
>NW_020859241.1:0-48937 GCF_000972845.2 Larimichthys crocea | reverse complement strand
TGCTCTTTCAGGCACACTCAATAACATGTAGTGTGCGCCTTGCACGCACACTCAATAAGCGCGGTGGATAACATATAGTGTGCTCCTTCAGGCACACTCAATAATAAGCCCGAGAGGTTTTAAAGAGTGTGCTCCTACAGGCACACTCTATAAGCCTGAGAGGTTTTAAAGAGTGTGCTCTTTCAGGGACACTCAATAAGAATAAGCGTGGTGGATAAAATATAGTGTGCGCTTTCAGGCACTCTCAACTAGAAAAATTTCTAAAGAAATTTTGAGTGTGGCTGACTCTGGCCCCGTCGTCCCCATGCATTATTACTGACGCTGCTCAGCAAATTCAGCACTAGAAAAGAAATTTCCATTTTAGAGCTGATGCGCTAGGAATTACCATTAGTATGTCAATGGTGATGTGCTAGCAGTTAGCATTATCATGTTAACATTAGCATGTTAGCATTAGCATGTTAACGCTGATGCGCTAGCAGTTAACATTAGCATGTTAGCATTGGCATTTCAACGCTGATGCACTAGCAGTTAGCATTAGCATGTTAACATTAGCATGTTAGCATTAGCATGTTATCAATGAGCATGTATTTAATTCTTAATGGCTAATGTTAGTTGTTAACGCGCTAGCTGCTCTGCTGTCATTGTCTGTCATTTTAGACAGACAACGTGCTAGCAATTATCATTAGCAGGTTAGCTTTAGCATGTTAACATGAGCATGTAATTAATTCCTAGTGGCTAATGTTAATTAACATTAGCATGTTAACATTAACATGTTAGCAATGAGCATGTATTTAATTCTTCGTGGCTAATGCTCATTGCTAGCGCAGACGGCTAACAATTACCATTAACATGTTAGAATTAGCATGTATTTAATTCTTTGTGGCTAGGCGTAATAGCCATTAGCTATAGCAATAGCAGATTTAGAAAGTAGCATGTATTTGGGTATCGTGGGAAGGCTATTTGTAGCGCTGACATGCTGACAAATAGCTTAGCATGTAGCAGTTGTCATGTAATAATCTTAGTGGCTAATGCTAATTGTAGTGTTGAGCGTAGCAATTACATTGTGCAGTAATTTTAGCTTTGGTCGCTAATGTTACACAGTTGCATGTCTTTACAGCTAGTGCTAACGCGCTAGCTGCTCTGCTGTCTTGGCGCACTAACAATAATGTTACCATAACATTAGCATGTATTCTTAGTGACTAAAAATTATGGGCTAGCACTGACGTGCTAGCACTTAACATTAGCATGTTAACATTAGCATATATTCTTAGTGACTGAAAATGAGTGGCTATCACTAACGTGCTAGCAATTAACATTAGCATGTTAGCATTAGCATGTTGGCAATGAGCATGTATTTAATTCTTAGTGGCTAATACTAAGTAGTAAGCATTAGCAGGTTACCATTAGCAGTTTAACCTTAGCATGTTAGCATTGGCATGTATTTAATACTTAGTGGCTAATGGTAATTGTTAACACGCTAGCTGCTCTGCTGTCATTATCATTTTAGACAGACAACGCGCTAGCAATTAACATTAGCATGTTAACATTACATGTTTACATTAGCATGTATTCTTAATGACTAAAAATGAGTGACTAGCATTGACGTGCTAGCAATTAACATTAGTATGTTAGCATTAGCATGTTAACATTAACAGTTATTTAATTCCTAGTGGCTAATACTAATTAGCTTTAGCAGGTTAACATTAACATGTTAACAATGATCATGTATTTAATTCTTAGTGGCTAATGCTAATTAACATTAGCATGTTAACATTAACATGTTAGCAATGATCATGTATTTAATTCTTAGTGGCAAATGCTAATTACCATTAGCATGTTAACATTAGCATGTTAACATTAACATGTTAGCAATGATCATGTATTTAATTCTTAGTGGCTAATGCTCATTGCTAGCGCAGACGGCTAACAATTATCATTAACATGTTAGCAATGATCATGTATTTAATTCTTAGTGGCTAATGCTCATTGCTAGCGCAGACGGCTAACAATTATCATTAACATGTTAGCAATGATCATGTATTTAATTCTTTGTGGCTAATGTTAATTTGCATTAGCATGTTATCATTAGCATATTAACAATGGTTATTGGTGGCTAATGGTAATTGGTAGCATTGACGTGCTAGCAATTACCATTTGCACTAACTTTAGCATTGGCCGCTAATGTTAGCAGTTAGCATGTCTTTACAGCTAGCGCTAATGTGCTAGCTGCTCTGCTGTCTCTGTCGGCCATTTTACACAGACAAGTTCAAATGAAGCCAATAACTGCTCAAATGGCCGCCACTGGGCTTCTGGACCTGTTGTCAGTTGGAACGCTAGTTGAAAATCCTGTTGATTACTATGATCTCCTCACACTTGCCGGAGACAGGGACAGCACCTGGTCATCTGGAGGGGGTGTTGTCTTCTGTGCAGGGGTGCTGTTGTCAGCTTCAAACCGTCCAAAGAAGTGGTTCAGATCGTTCAGCAGAGTGATGTCACTGTCACAGTCTGTGATGGTCTGTAACCCCTGCCACAGGCTCCTTGTGTCTCTGCTGTTGGTAAAGTGGTGGGTTATCCTGCTGCTGTCCTGCCTCTTTGCAAGTCTGATGCCACGGGACAGGTTGGCTCTAGCTGATCTCAGACCAGCCTCATCACCTGCTCTGAAAGCAGCGTTCCGGGCTCTCAGTAACCGATGGACTTCCCCCGTCAGCCATGGTTTCTGGTTGGACCGTACCGTGATGGTCTTGGTGTCTGTGACATCATCAGTGCATTTGCTGATGTAGGCAGTAACAGTATCTGAATATTCCTGGATGTTGATTCGATGGTTGTAGGTGGCTGCCTGCTTAAACATGTCCCAGTCTGTAGTGTTAAAGCAGTCCTGGAGTGCTGAGGAGTGCTTCTGAACCGGTCTGGTGGCTTTGACCTTAGGCCTGTACGCTGGCATTAGCATAACAGTGATGTGGTCCGAAGCGCCGAGATGGTGGAGGGGTGAGGCCTTGTATGCTCCTCTCAGTGTTGTGTAGACCTGGTCCAGTGTGTTGTTTCCCCGAGTTGCAAAGTCAATGTGTTGGTACACACGAGGAAACACTGTTTTGAGATTTGCATGGTTGAAATCTCCAGCCACGATGAGAAGTCCCTCTGGATGGGCAGTCTGCTGTTCACTGATGGAGCTGTACAGATTACTCAGTGCCTTGTCTCTATCGTTGTTGTTACAGCTGGGAGGGATGTAGACTGCAACAAGCAGGATGGCAGAAAACTCCCACGGTAGATAGAAAGGCCGGCACTTGATGATCATAAACTCCACAAGAGATGAACAGTGTTTGCAAACCACCACAGTGTCCTGACACCAAGCGTCCCTGATGTACACACAGACCCCGCCACCTTCAATGAGGGCTCTGTCTGCTCGGTGGCAAGTTAGCTGGTCGAGCTGGATGGCGGAGTCCGGTACATTGTTGTTGGATGGCGGAGTCCGGTACATTGTTGTTCAGCCATGTTTCCGTAAAAAACAAAAACACAGCACTCTCTCACGGTCCGCTGGGTCGATCTCATGAGGTGTATGTAATCCAGTTTATTGTCCAAGGAGCGTACATTGGCTAGTACGATGGATGGTAAAGCCGGCTTGTGTGGGTTAGCCTCTAGCCTGGGCCGGATACCTCTGCGCTTCCCTCGCTTCTGCCTCCTCTCGCACCGCCTGCGGCGCTTCCTCTGCGGATGTGCTGCAGTACTGGGGGTCGGTGTCGAAGCGGGCCGCCGGAGAAGGCCGAGGTTGTGTAGCTCCTCAGCGTGTGTCGGGTTTATTTTCCAGAAAAAAGTTTTGCCGATGTCAAAAAGAGTCCCACGGCTGTATGTGCGCCTTGGGACGGACAAACGTGACACAAACGTAAAATCACACGGGCACACTGACGAAGACAAACATGTGAAACACACCATTTTCGGGACAGAGAGGGGCCGCTGCGTCCGTACGCGCCGCCAGCCAGGAGAATTTTCCTGATCATGTTGTAGTTTCTCTTTCTATTTAAATTACCACTACTCACCATAGCTTTTATATTTATTTTATTTTTGATTTTGTATTTTTATTTCCATTCCAACTCTACTTTCCATGTGCATTTATTATTTATCATGGCCACTTTACCTCAGTACTTGTTTTTGCACATCTGTTTGTACACATCTGTACATCTCTTGTTTGCCCATTTGTTTTTTGTTTATTGAAAAGGCTGAAGGATATTTCTCTCTGTTGGTTGTGTTTGCATTTTTTATTTTACTTCTATAGTTGTAGCTACACTCGTTCTTGAAAAAGGCCACAAATCATACTGATGTCAAGATTCATCTTTTTTATTTTCTCTTCATTCTCCTCCAACAGCGACAAACAATCTTGAGACACCTTGACACCGTGAAAACTGAAACATAAAAGTCTAAATGAGGCCAACGCAGCACAAAATAATAAACCAAATACAGTCCCATATACAAATAACCAAAATAATACACAGGCAAACAAAAGTATATTTACCGCGTGCGTCTCTAGAACATAGTGTAGTCTATTTGTTGTCTTTCTTGACGATGCGCCGCCATATATCCAGACAGTTTTGCTCTGTACGCGTGGTTTTCCTTCTACCCACAATTCCTCACACAACAAATCATGTGACTGTACATTTCAAAATAAAATAGGCCCCACATTGAAACTCTTTCTTTCTCTTTACTCTCTCATTTTCTCATTTTTTTACTCTAAATTGCTTATGAATTTATTCTTACTTATTAACTTTTTTAAACCATTTCATTAACTCATGAAACACTGTCTCAAACAGTTACAATAGTGTATGTTACACATTTTCTGCTGCTGTTATGAGTGCATTTCCCTATTGTGGCATAAATAAAGTATAATGTATATGTAAATGTTAGTAATCTATACAACGTCTGTGTGCATTAAATATGTGTACTGCTCAGTATAATGTGTGTGTGCAGTAAATATGTATACTGCTGTGTATAATGTGTATGTAGAGTAAATATGTGTACTGCTGATTATACTGTGTGTGTGTGTGTGTGTGTGCAGTAAATATGTCTACTGCTGATTATACTGTACTACTAATTTTTATTCCTGAGTTATTTCATTACAGTTGATTCCATTTAGTTTTAATTTAAGTTTTAATGAATTTTTAAATCATAACTAAAAAAGTGTTTATTACATTTTTGTCATTTCATTGTGAAATGAAGCAAAAATATTCCTGATCCTAGTTTCTCAAATGTGATAGCATGCTGACTTATAATGTAAAAATATACATTTTGTCTTTGATGGCTGCTTAGACAAAATAATTTGAACACATAAACTTTCTGATTTGATCTGAATGCTAGAGAGGAAAATGGATGGACTTCAGTTACTGGTGCTTACAGATACTTTTCTTCATCTTCGGTTTTATGCTTCTGATACATGGGTGTGTAGATGTTATATCCTGGTATTTGGGAAGTGTAACAGAAATACTTCTAGTAGTTTATTGCTGCTGTGAATACACAAAAACAAGACACAAAAACTGACACTTCTCAGAGTTAACTCTAGCACAAAAACAACAAACTAAACAAACTAGCGAGGTAACCAGCTACCTAAACCCTATACCAAAAGACAACAACAAAAAGACAATTATAAGTATTCCCTAAAGAATAGTGTATACTTGAAATACCACTCCCCTTTTGTGGCCTTGAAACCACGATGTAGCCATAATGGATGTATTCAATCAACAGTAATGGATGCATTCATTTTCAGTAAGCTAGTAAAGCAGTAAACTTCACCACAGAAAGCTTTCACTTAATTATGTGAATAGCTTAAATGATCAAGACAAACAAATCAGAGATGTTTGCCTTCCTATATTTCTCTGACCTCTAGATGACCCTTATTAAACGCAGACACTTAACAGAGCTCTTACCTCATCCATCTGACCCACAGAATGACACCAGGGTGCACTGTGGACGCCTCTGCCTCTTTCCTGAGAGCATCAAAAAGCACTCTTGGTTTAACTAGTTAAAAAATATTGGCTGTTACAGTTGATAGTAGAGATAGCTTATATAGGTATGTTTATTGGGTCTGTTCCCTAATGTTAGTGACTTCAGAAATAAAGAAATAAAAAAACAATCTCTGGCAAAACTGTATGTGGCATTGTCCGATGCCACCATGGGTTCTCGACAGGTGAGACTCAAACAGTGATACTTTCAAGACGTTTATTTTCTTTTACACACAACAGCTCAGTCCGGTGTCGTTCACAGGCGTCCTTCTCTTTTGGGTGCTGCCGACAGACGTGAGCGTCCATCCCCATGTGTCTCTCCCAGGTCCAGCACTCTGCTCTCCTGAGCCCTCTCCACACCTCTCTCCTGCAGCTGATGCACGGGGAGCCATCCGGCCTAACACCCCCCCCCCCCCCCCCCCCCCCCCCCCCCCCCCCCCCCCCCCCCCCCCCCCCCCCCCCCCCCCCCCCCCCCCCCCCCCCCCCCCCCCCCCCCCCCCCCCCCCCCCCCCCCCCCCCCCCCCCCCCCCCCCCCCCCCCCCCCCCCCCCCCCCCCCCCCCCCCCCCCCCCCCCCCCCCCCCCCCTTCTCCTCATGGGAGCGGGAGAGGAAGTTGGCTACAGCCATCTGCGCCCCTGGCCTATAGATCACCATGAACTTAAATGGCTGTGGAGCCAGATACCAACGGGTGATCCGGGCATTGGCATCTTTCATGCAGTAGAGCCACTGGAGGGTAGCATGGTCCGAGCAGAGGGTAATACCGCAGAGCATCAACCGCCCACCAGATGGCCAGGCACTCCCTCTCCACTGTGCTGTACCTGGCCTCCCTTTCGGACAGTTTCTGGCTAATGTTGAGAACCGGGCGGTCGATGCCCCGCACCTGCTGGGACAGAATGGCCCCCAGCCCTCTGCCCGACGCATCAGTCTGCAGGACAAAAGGGAGAGAGAAGTTAGGTGCGTGGAGAAGAGGCTCCCCAGTCCACTGGACCGGATCTAAGGCACCCTTTCGGGTGAGGTCGGTCAAGGGGCTGGTCAGCGCCGCGAAGTTGGGAATATATCGCCGGTAATAGCTGGCCAGCCCCAAAAATCGGCGCACCTCTTTTTTTGTCTTGGGCCTTGGGCAGGCTGCAATCACTGCTGTCTTATCTACCTGTGGATGCACCTGGTGGTACCCCAGATACTGTACCTCCCTCCGTCCAACTGCACACTTCTTCGGTTTGGCCGTGAGCCCCGCCTGCCTCACTGACTCGAGCACCACAGCCACCTGCTGCACATGCTCCACCCAGGTGTTACTATGGATGAAGACATCATCCAACTAGGTCGCAGCATATGCAGCATGTGGACGCAGCACCCAGTCCATGAGGCGCCGAACGGAAGTGTAACGAATTGGTACAAACCGTACGGACTGGAGAAGGCCATTTTCTCTGGAGATAAGGGAATCTGCCAGTAGCCTTTGGTCAATTCCAGCATCGTGAAAAAATGAGCAGTGCCCAGGCGATCCAGGAGTTCGTCGACCCGGGGCATAGGATAGGCATCGAACCGTGAAACATCATTCACCTTGCAATAGTCCACACAGAACCGGATAGACCCATCTTTCTTGACTACAAGAACGATAGGGCTACACCAGGCACTGTTGGACTCTTCTATTACACCCATTTCCAACAACATGGCTTTCAATTCTGCCTGAACCACTTTTCTCTTATGTTCAGGTAACTGATAGGGCCGTGAACGCACTGTCACGCCCGAATGAGTCTCAACTTGGTGTTAAATAAGGCTTGTGCGTCCTGGCAGGGGGGAGAACACATCAGCGTAACGCTGCTGAAACCTGGCTATGTCTGCTCTCTGGGACAGTGAGAGATGTTTTTCACAAAATAGCGAGGCAGGATTGGTCGATTTTGGTACCTCAGGCCCCAACTCATCTCTCTCTGCAATTGCTGTCACCAGGGAAACAGACTCAGCCTCTCTCCAAGCTTTAAGGAGGTTGGGGTGATAAATCTGTGTCGCCCCTCCCCTGTCAGATCGCACAAGCTCATAGCCAACCTCACCCACTCGCCGTGTGACCACAAAGGGCCCTTGCCACTTGGCGAGTAATTTTGAGTTGGAAGATGGGAGCAATACAAGCACTTTATCTCCCAGTGAGAATTGTCTTAACATAGATCCTCTGTTGTACAGCCGCTGCTGACGTTCCTGGGCCCGGAGCAAATTCTCATGTGATAACTGTCCTAGTCTGTGGAATTTTGCTCTCAGGTCCAGGACATACTGAACTTCGTTTTTCCTTGGGCTTGGACCTTCCTCCCAGCTTTCTTTAACCAGGTCAAAAACTCCACGTGGTCTCCTACCAAACAGCAGTTCAAAGGGAGAAAATCCCATGGAGGCCTTGGGTACCTCGCACACTGCAAACAACAGAGGATTTAACCACTTATCCCAATTGCGACTATCATCATGCACAAACTTACGCATCATTACTAATACAAAGCGATATCCCCGTGCGCTCCGGTGAAATGGCCCGATGAGGTCCATCCCAGTACGTTCAAATGGGACCTCAATCAATGGTAATGGCGCAAAGGCGCTCTCGGGATGGCCGGTTGGTTGACCAACTGGCATTCAGGACAAGACGCACACCAGCGGCGTACGTCTGCCCATATGCCAGGCAAATAGGTTGAGTGCCTTTTTACACCCCATATGTCCAGCCATCGGGTTATAGTGAGCCGCCTGGAAGACTATTTCCTGGCGGCTTTTTGGTACCAACAACTGGGTAATTATTTCATCTGTCTGAGTGTCACGGCTCACTCTGTACAATCTGTCCTTGTGCAATGAAAAGTGTGGATATGTGAACGCTGCGTCAAGGCGCACCATGTGACCATCAATTTTTATCACTTGGTCAAAGGCAAAGCGTAGAGTACGTTGCCGCATCCTTCAGTTGCCAGCCGATCGAGGATGGCCCATTTTATGTCCCCCTCGGGAGGGGGCAGGCAGGTCGAGCGCCGCAGTTTGCACGTCCCCCGACAACAGGGGGAGCAGCTGCACGGCCCACTCCGCCTCTGGCCAGCCCCATGCTGTTGCCGTCGCCTCAAACATTTCAAAAATGTCTGTGGGTCGTCATGTTCAGAGATTTTATGGAGTGTGAGTCTGACGAGCCAGGGGGCCGGGGATGCCGCCCCTGCCCGATTTATCATCACCTCCAGGAGCTCTGTCTGTCTCTCTGCCTGGCCCTGGAGTGCTGCCATCTGCTGCCTGCTGAGCACGGCTTGGTCCCGGTTCATGGCCGCAATCTCCGCCAGCATTTGTGTCAGCGACATGATCGGTTGCTGTTGCTCAGTCAGCCTTTGTCTTGAGTGCCTGCCGAAACGCGTTGGGCACCAATGTGGCGTTGTCCGATGCCACCGTGGGTTCTCGACAGGTAAGACTCAAACAGTGCTTTTAAGACGTTTATTTTCTTTTACACACAACATCTCAGTTCGGTATCGTTCGCAGGTGTCCTCCTCTTTTGGGTGCTGCTGACAGCCGTGAGCGCCCATCCCCGTGTGTCTCTCCCAGGTCCAGCACACTACTGTGTTTTAAAAGAAGAGAGTGATTAACTCAACAGGAAACCGGTGTGTTAATCACTCTCACCTGGCATTGCTCTCCTGAGCCCTCTCCACACCTCTCTCCTGCAGCTGATGCACCACATCCCCTCCACACCGTATTTCCAATCATTGAACCAGCTTAACCTTGAGCATCCTGAGGCCTTCCTGAACGTCTACATAGTTGTTTTGTGTATTGACATTGTGTCAGCACAATATCTGAATCCATCTACACAGACTGATGATGCAACAAGAACTGATGTAAGCTGAGGTACAGTTGCACGATACCCACGGTATACATGGTACCCCGAGGTGCCAAATTGTAACGGTTCCTACTATACTAGAAATTCTACACGACGGTACTACCGTGGATTACTATACTACCGGTGCTAGTTTCCCTACATAGCGGCTGCCTCTACACTTTTCCCGGCTTCTCACTGCATGCTACTCCCTTGTAAACAAACCAACATGGCAAGTACTGCAACCGAACTACACAGCTGCTGAATGATTGGCTGTTTGCCTGTTACTGGTGACGTCCGGGGATATGATAGGCTGTTTCCACACACTGGGTCGGCCCGTCTGTTAGCGGATTAGCTGTTCGTGTGTTTCTGTCCACAAGACAGCTCTGCTTCGATAGAAATTCGCTTCAAAACAAACAACAAGCTAAAGTTCTGCCTCGCCCAGACCCCCGCACGGCTTACAGTCGCAAACACGAGACAACACACTCACCATGGCAGAAGCACCGGGCCTGAGCGGCGAGTCTGCCGTGGCGTCGTCATCAGTGGCAACACTAATTTTGCTCAAAAAAACAAACTTGTTGTTTCAAACTTGTTTCAGTCTAATTTTTACTTCACCAGTATTATGTTTATCATGCACCAAACAACATTATAAGTAATTAATAAGTATTTATAACAAATTGTACAAATACATTGAATCGTGGCTGCTGCTGTGATCCTCTATGATGTCCATTACATATATTAATACTGTCATTATTGCTACCATATCTCCATTACAGTTTATAGTTAGTTTATGCTGCGCATCTGTGTCTCTCTATCTCTATCACAGGTCCCACTGCTACTGTAATCATTTTATCATTCATTGTAATTGTACAATATGTCTCTGTTGATTTGTTCTGTGCACATGACATCTATTGCACGTCTGTCCGTCCTGGGAGAGGGATCCCTCCTCTGTGGCTCTTCCTGAGGTTTCTTCCACATTTTTTCCCTGTTAAAGGTTTTTTGTGTCAAGTTTTTCCTCACTGGAACCGAGGGTCTAAGGACAGAGGGTGTCGCTCCCTGTACAGATTGTAAAGCCCTCCGAGGCAAATGTACTTTGTGATTTTGGGCTATACAAATAAAATTTGATTTGATTTGATTTGATCGCAGTCCATAAAAGATTGTTGTCTCTCCACCACTTGGTCAGTTGGCTCGTCCCTGTAGTTCGACTCATCATTGTTGTTGATGAGCCCCACCACAGTAGTGCCCTCCGCAAACTTGACAAAGAGGTTGCTGTTGTGTGTTGGTGTGCAGTCGTGGCTCAGCAGGGTGAACAGTAAGGGGCTGTGCACGCATCCTTGGGGAGCCCCTGTGTTCAGCATGATGGTGCTGGATGCGTTGCTGCCGACCTGGACTGCCTGGAACCAGTTGCAGAGTATGGTGTTAAGTCCTAAAAGGTCCAGTTTATGTTTCAGTTGCTGGGGGATGATCGTGTTGAATGCTGCACTGAAGTCTAAGAACAGCATTCTCACATATGAGTCCATAGTGTCCAGGTGAGTGAGAGCTGAGTGGAGGGTGGTGAAGATTGCATCATCTGTGGACCGGCCCAATGATTGATGTGCTGCATGACTAACCGCTCGAAGCACTTCATGATGATGGGGGTCAGTGCCATGGGGCAATAGTCATTGAAGCAGGATGGAGAGGCCTTCTTTGGAACCAGGATGATGGTGGTGCTCTTGAAGCAGGAGGGAACAACAGCTTGGCTCAGGGAGGTGTTGAAGATGTCTGTGAGGACGTCTGTCAGCTCCTCTGCACAGTCCTTTAGCACACGACCAGAAATGTTGTGTCTGTAACCCGGTGGCAGGGGTTGGCTCCTTGTGTCTCTGCTGTCAGTGAAGTGGTGGGTTATCCTGCTGCTGTACTGCCTCTTTGCAAGTCTGATGCCATGGGACAGGTTGGCTCTTGCTGATCTCAGACCAGCCTCATCACCTGCTCTGAAAGCAGCGTTCCGGGCTGTCAGTAACCGATGGACTTCCCCCACTGTGATGGTCTTGGTGTCCGTCACATCATCAATGCATTTGCTGATGTAGGCAGTAACAGTGTCCGAATATTCCTGGATATTGATCTCATGGTTGTAGGTGGCTGCCTGCTTAAACATGTCCCAGTCTGTGGTGTTAAAGCAGTCCTGGAGTGCTGAGGAGGCACCCTTTGGCCACACTCGTACCTGCTTCTGGACTGGTCTGGTGACTTTGACCTTTGGCCTGTATGCTGGCATTAGCATAACAGTGATGTTGTCCGAAGCGCCGAGGTGGGGGAGGGGTGAGGCCTTGTATGCTCCTCTCAGTGTTGTGTAGACCTGATCCAGTGTGTTGTTTCCCCGTGTTGCAAAGTCAGTCTGTTGGTACACATGAGGAAACACTGTTTGAGATTTGCGTGGTTGAAATGAGAAGTCCCTCTGGATGGGATGTCTGCTGGTCACTGATGGCGTTGTAGAGTTCACTCTCTATCATTGTTGTTGCAGCTGGGAGGGATGTAGAAAACTCCCTCAGTTGATAGAAAGGCCGGCACTTGATGATGAAAAACTCCACAAGGGGTGAACAGTGTCTGCAAACCACCACAACGTCGTGACACAAGGAATCCCTGATGTAAACACAGACCCCGCCGCTGCGGGTCTTACCTCCTTCAATGAGGGCTCTGTTTGCTCGGTAGCATGTTAGCTGGTCGAGCTGGATGGCGGAGTCCAGTATGTTGTTATTGAGCCATGTTTCCGTAAAAACGTGTAGTGTATTTTCGGTGGTGATGCTGATGTTTGAAGAGAAGTTCCGCCGACACCGTCTTAGTTGTATAACAAGTTTATTACAACAAGTTCAGTATCGTATAGAAACTACTTGGAGAGCTCCTGGCCGAATGATGAGAGACTCTCCCGACCTATGCCGGACAAGCCTTTATATAGGTTATTTTGTGCCTCCCCATGACATGCAGTGACAAGAGCTCACGGCAAACATACAATGAAGTTACTTAAGATCAAAGAAACAGAAAGATAATAAACAGTCCTTTCCCAGGAAAAAAACCCTATAGGCTTAACCTTTGACCCGACTCCTCATCAATGCATCTAAAGAGGTCTTGTCTTCTCCGGATTATCTGGGGCTCCGACCTGTCTGACGTAACTGACCCCCTCAGTTAGATAGCCTCTGCCCCAGGAGTGGACAGGATATCAGCCTGTGACTAAACATGTATTGTAAAATAACCCCCAGTTAAATAGCCTCTGGCCCCAGGAGTGGTCTAAAGAAGTCTCTTCTTCAGGGCTCCGAAATGGCTGGGTCATATGCCCCTAGGTCAATAGCCTTTGTTTGTGACCAAACAGGCATCTTACAATAAAGCATTCATATAAGACTATGCTAAGACTCTGCATCTATGCTCAGACACCTCATATTCCCCCCTTCGGGACTACGT
Source organism: Larimichthys crocea (assembly GCF_000972845.2). Taxonomy (NCBI): domain Eukaryota; kingdom Metazoa; phylum Chordata; class Actinopteri; family Sciaenidae; genus Larimichthys; species Larimichthys crocea. The sequence continues at coordinate 35,723 of NW_020859241.1, read as the reverse complement.
AGAGTCCCGATAACAAAATATACATGTTTACAATGATAATCCCTCACAGAATAATCTTAACCATAAAGTATTTTTAATGGAGTGTGAAAGCGAAAAACCTGTCTGGCAGCCATCTTTCCGAAATATCCGTCCATCAATCTAGACAGGAAAATTCTTTCACGGCCCCTCTGCCTCAGGCGGCCACATATAGTACTCCAATCCAATAATTTTGCTCATTATATATTGATATCAATTAAAGCAAATACATATGGAGACCTCAGCAAATAAAATCAAAAATATCCACCTTCAGGCTAGTCAACCCATCGCACCCTCCAATGGACCTGACCCTGCCTATCCCCACTGTCCCTGACGGACCGAAAAATAAACATAAAGACTGAGGTTCCAACATATTAGCCATGAATTGAACACAATTTAACATAATAAATGGTACAGATTAACATTCAGATTAACATCATATACATGCATTTCCGTTCCATTTCCGTTCTTCTTTGTCATTCAGTTGTGATGATGTTTACTCTGGACATTCTCACAATGTCCTTGTCCAGAGTCCAGGGTTATTTGTCCTTTTTGATTGTTCTTATTGGAGTCTCTGAATCCCTTTAACAGCTTGGGATCCTTGAATCATCAACCACCCCCATGGTGGTCCTCCCCCACTGTTGTTCTAAGGGAAAAAAGAAAACACCAACCAGTATCTTTGCGGAAATAACATTATGCAATTTAAATCCTCAATGCAATTCATATTTCTATAATTGATATAAAGCTCCTGCAAACATATGACTTGCATTGACTACTACCCCCCTTTAACCCCAGTCACTACCGTAACCCTACTAAATGACTAGAAATAAATGTTAAACTATAAGTATAGTACACATGAAGAATACGATTCTCAAAAACCCCATTAATTTTCACACATTCCTTGACTCTGCGGGTGATAAACAGCACCAAGACACTGTCTTATTCACAATTTGTTACAAGATCAATTTTACTGTTTTGTCAACGAACTCTTTATCATTATCTGAGGATATCCAAACTGGAAGCCCCCACCTGCTTATAACCTTTCTACATAAAAACTTTGGCAAAACTTGGCAAATGACTGAGCATCCCTCTGCTTAGTTGGACAAGCTTCAGGCCATCTTGAAAATCGGTTCACAACAACCAACATCTACCTCTTACCATTATCTGGTCTGATCTTCTCAACAAAGTCCACAACTAGCTCACACATAGGACTCCTTGGAGTCGGAATGCGACCAGGTGGAACCATCACCCCCCTTAGAAAATTATTTTCCAAACAGATTGTGCATCTGCCTATGACATAGTCAATCCGTGTAAGTAGACATGGTGCCCAGAATCCATATTCCTTCATAATCTTTCTCCTAACTTCCCCCCTTGCCACATAAGCTAACCCATGTGCCTCCTAAATCATTAGCCCTAACAGATCTGGGGGAGCTATTATCAGCTCCTCATGATTCTTCCCAAGACCCATAGAATCCCGGGTGGTCTTGATTGGGCCCAAAATACTCCTCTGAAATTCCATCTAAGGCTTCTTCCAGTTCCTTTGCTGTGATGCATGAATTTAAACGTCCATTCTGTTTCTCTCCTATTATTGGTAGGTCCAATGAACTTAAAAAGTTTCTTATTACTTCCTCGTCCGCTGATTGCGGTTGTGTATACAGATTAGATAGAGTGTTCTAATAATGTTAACTGAGTCTGTATTAAAGCCGAATCTTTCTAAAGTAGGATATAAAAATTTCCAGCTGACGCTATCGAAAGCTTTTTCTGCGTCCAAACTGAGCAGCAGTGTACTTTCTCCCTTTTTTTTTTATTTCTTCAGTTATATGTAAAGTCCTCCTTATATTGTCTTGTGTTTGGCGCCCCTTGATAAAGCCACATTGATCTTCATTAATTAGTTCTGCCATAAAAGTTACGAGTCTCTTAGCTAGGATGGTTGTGTAAATCTTATAATCACAATTTAATATTGATATAGGCCTATAATTTTCACAGAATTCCGTATCTTTTCCCTCCTTGGGAATCACCGTAATTATGGCTTCTTTCCAAGAGGGGGGATCCTGCCTTTTTTTTATGTTTCATTGAATGCTGCTAATAACATTGGACACAATTCCTTTTTAAACATTTTGTACCATTCGTCTGGGAAGCTGTCACTCCCCGGGGCTTTATTTGGTTTCAACTTATTAACGGCTTCTTTCTTTTGGGAGTAATAAAGAACCTGATCATATTTTTCCAACAAAATTCTTTCCACATCCTGGAGCTGGTGGTGGTTCGCTGTACATCACATGTTAAACCAGTCCTCTTCAGTTAATGGCATTTTACTTTCTTTTACCCATCTGTCTCTAACATACAGTGTAGTAGTTCCTCTGCTCTTCTCTAGGCCCTGGTACAGTGTTGAAACCACTCTTCCAGTAATGTTTCTATATGCATTACACAATGTTATAGTTACTTTATTCAGCTCCTGGGGAAGATCTGATTTTCTCCTTTTTCTCCTTGGCAGCCTTGGTCCACTGCTGTCCCTCACTCTCAAACAGCTGGAGCATCGCTAGTTCTGTGTGCCTCTTTTCTTTATGCTTCTCTCCCTTTCTTCTGTTCTGCTTTATATGTTGATACAAGCACTTGTAGTTTTTTAATTACACCGGGATTAAAGGTTCCTTCCACTGGCCATCAATCCCTGGCCAACGGTGGGACCATTTTGCTGAGATTCGTGAGACCTCTTTTATTAATGGATTATTATTTCGGACTAAATCAAGAGGCGTAATTGCTTTTATGGTTTTATTGTCCTTTTTTGTCATTTTAGCTGCTTTATGTTAATTTTTTGTATGATAAACTAATTAAACAACCAATCAATCAACTAAATTAATCAATCAATCAAATCAATCAATTGAAATTAATCAATTCAATCAAACTATCAATGAATTAAATCAATCAACTAATGAAACAATTACCCAACTAATCAATCAATTAAACTATGCAGCAATCGAACAATTCAGCAATCAATCAATCAATTAACCAAATAATCCTTTTCACTACAGGTTCTTAAAAGAATCTCAAAGTGAATCATACAACATAAGTCAGCTCAGAATCAACCAAACAGCAGGAAATGCACAAACAACAAAGCTTCACAGTTGCTATCCACAATATAACATCTTAACTGGTCAGTCTGTTGCTTAGCCTTTTCAAAATAGCACACACAAGCAGGATATGCTATTTCCCACTTCAAATTGTAGAATACCCCCAAATTTGGTCATCTAATGCTCATAAATGCATATTTTCAAAACAGCAGGTATAGCAAAAGTTCGTGAACAAAAACAGTACTGGCCTTGTGCAGTGGTCGGGGTTGGAGTCTGACGTCACTGGACTGGCCCTGTTCAGCCTCCGCCTTTCTCTCCGTGTCTCTCCCACAGATGCAAGGAACAATGGAAAAAGCAAGAATTAGATTTTAGTTTTTTTCTTCATATTCAATTCAATATCCTTTTGTAACCCCCCTTTTTCCCTTCCGCACTTTTTAGGGTGATTTACAACAGGTATCTTGCGCTATTATGCACCAAGCCTCATGCCACATCCTTCTTTTACAACACCAAACCTCTCAATGCATTCCACACTCTCAAATCCTCCAACCGCAGAACACACTCAACACTCTTCACTCTTCTCAATCATGGTTATCTTCTATAAAGTTATGCATTAATCCCTCCACTCCTTATATATCTTAATAACTCTTTATTTATTTATTTATTTATTTATTTATTTATTTATTTCTCATGGCAAGTCATTCAAATCTTATAGAAACCATCCTTAATAAAGCTCATATAGTTTACAAACGTCCTTAAAAAAGGCTCATAGATTTATACAAATGTCTTTAAAGGCTCATAGTTTCATTCATAAAAATAGATGTCTTCCGACAATATATATTTCATAAGCTAAATCCTAATGATATAGCAATAGTTAATTTTTATTAATCAGATAATACTTAACACAGGAAGAATGACCATAGTTTTAAACTAAAGTGGTCATACTCCAAACACACACACACAAAGACACACAATGTCAGTCCGTAGCGCTGACGTCTCTTTCAACAGAGACAGAGAAACAGAGAAAGGCAAAGAGAGGGAGGAGGGAGTCCTTCTCCGGCCTGTCAATATATTTAACCTTTAAATAAAAAAAAAATCCCCCATATAACAAACCAAACACGAAATCACAATTAACAATCTATTCTAAAGACAACCTTGTTGAGCATGCTCTACCGTGTCCCTTTCCTTTAATCTAAATTTATGCTACCTTATGAAGTGCAGAATATCTGACAAAACGACATCAGTCGTGTCTCGTCAGCCCACGGCAGAGCGGTCGTCTATCTAGAAATATTTTCGCCTACACTCCCAGTTATACTTTATAACCGACCTGAACATCACCTAGTGAACTGTCCAGGTTTTTGGGCCGGTCTAAAACCACCTCCCAGAGGGTTTTTATCAAATTCGCGGTTTCCTTAAATCCTTTTTCCTTGACGTTTTCACTCGTCTAACTTTCACGCCGCCGCAGGTAATCCCGCAGAGTTTCCAAACTCCGAGCTAATGTTACTTGTTGTAAGGCTTCTTGCCTTTTAGACAAACAATACTATTCTAAGTTTAACATTAAGCCTTACTCTACCATCACTCCCCCCTACCGCGATGCCAGCAATGCAGCAAAACGATGGAGAGTAAGCAAATTTAAACGAAACTTCCCCAAAAACACCAACACAGCACAACACACATCCACCCACACAGGACCGCACCGGTGCGAACCAACACAGCCAGACCACAGCCACAGCCAAACGTCCACCCCCCAAACAGCAGAACTATGTACGCTCACCTGGGATGAGAGGAGGAAAGCAGAGCCGCGTCCAGCTGCGTCTCGGCCGCAAACACGATCCTGTTCGTGACGCCATTCTGTAGTGTATTTTCGGTGGTGATGCTGATGTTTGAAGGGAAGTTCCGCCGACACCGTCTTAGTTGTATAACAAGTTTATTACAACAAGTTCAGTATCGTAACAAGTAGAAACTACTTGGAGAGCTCCTGGCCGAATGATGAGAGACTCTCCCGACCTATGCCGGACAAGCCTTTATATAGGTTATTTTGTGCCTCCCCATGACATGCAGTGACAAGAGCTCACGGCAAACATACAATGAAGTTACTTAAGATCAAAGAAACAGAAAGATAATAAACAGTCCTTTCCCAGGAAAAAAACCCTATAGGCTTAACCTTTGACCCGACTCCTCATCAATGCATCTAAAGAGGTCTTGTCTTCTCCGGATTATCTGGGGCTCCGACCTGTCTGACGTAACTGACCCCCTCGGTTAGATAGCCTCTGCCCCAGGAGTGGACAGGATATCAGCCTGTGACTAAACATGTATTGTAAAATAACCCCCCGTTAAATAGCCTATGGCCCCAGGAGTGGTCTAAAGAAGTCTCTTCTTCAGGGCTCCGAAATGGCTGGGTCATATGCCCCTAGGTCAATAGCCTTTGTTTGTGACCAAACAGGCATCTTACAATAAAGCATTCATATAAGACTATGCTAAGACTATGCATCTATGCTCAGACACCTCAAACGAAAACACAGCACTCTCTCACAGTCTGCTGGGTCGATCTCAGGAGGTGTATGTAGTCCAGTTTGTTGTCCAAAGACTGTACATTGGCTAGTACGATAGATGGTATAGCTGGCTTGTGTGGGTTAGCCGCTAGCCTGGCCCGGATACCTCCATGCTTTCCTTGCTTCTGCCTCCTCTCGCACCCCCCGTGGCGCTTCCTCTGCAGCACTTCCTCTGCGGGTGGGCTGCAGTAGTGGGGGTTGGTGTCGAAATGGGCCACCGGAGTAGGCCATGGCTGTGTAGCTCCTTAGCGTGTGCCGGGTTTAACTTCCAGAAAAAAGTATTGCCGATGTCAAAAAGAGTCCTGGGGCTGTATGTGCGCCTTGGGATAGACAAACGCGACGAAAACATACAATTATTTGGGCACACTGACGAAGACAAACATGTAAAAACCACATTATCCATTATCCATTGCACGTCTGTCCGTCCTGGGAGAGGGATCCCTCCTCTGTGGCTCTTCCTGAGGTTTCTTCCACATTTTTTCCCTGTTAAAAGGGTTTTTGTGGGCAAGTTTTTCCTCACTCGAACCGAGGGTCTAAGGACAGAGGGTGTCGCTCCCTGTACAGATTGTAAAGCCCTCTGAGGCAAATGTACTTTGTGACTTTGGGCTATACAAATAAAATTGATTTGATTTGAATTGATTTGATTATCATGACAGAGAGGGGCCACTGCGTCCGCACGTGCCACCACCTACGCACCTATTTTTCAACAGGTGGATTAAAGTTGTCTTGCATATTGAAGAGAGATGAACCAGGCAGGAAACAGACCATGAAAGAGACTGGGTGGAGGCTCGCTGGATTGACTCGCTTTTTATCTGGCTTTTGGATTACGGAAAGAGGGGCCTCATGCCACAGAGAAGTTTTCAGCTTCTGTTGCTGTATCTCCTGGCATGTTTCGATGGAAACTTTGGATGCGGTCGTCCTGATTTATTCCGAATAATTTATCCTCCAATGGAAAGTGTGGCTTTCATATTCACGATAAGGTGAGTGAATTGTCTGAGTGCTCGAGGTGGTGTGGCGTGTTTCCGAGTCACGCGCGGAATACGAGAGCGAAGGGAACCAGAGGGTTAGGAGGGTATTTATATGACTGTCTTATAAATACGGTGTGGTCTGGCTCCTGAAATTACGCTTTATGCTCCAAGATAAGTGGGAGCATGGGCAATTGGCTAAGGCTGGTCAGTTTTGTCATGAAAACTATATTTAAACGTTTTCATGGCATGGTTAAGTGTTTCTATGGTGAAATATTTCTTATAAATCATGTCTGAAATACAGAGAGATAACTCAACAGGAACAATGCCTTCCAAAAGGTCATGGAGGATGTCAGGAAGGTACCCACGAACAACATAAAAGTGCTCCAGACTGTCAGTCAATACACCCGCTCCTTTTACACCATACCTTTTGGCCACAGTTGGTTCCTGCTTTACCTCCTGGACCTGCTGGTTGTAAGTGTCTATAGAGCAGAGTTCAAAAGCACCTGAATTTACCTTTGGCTTGCAACTAGTTTCTCGTCGCCATACAGAGCCTGCAGAAATTGTCCACTGTAAAGGTTTCGAGGAATCCTGCCAGAGAATGAGAAGCCAGGTTATTAGCAGCCACATATAAAACTGTACCTTTAACACATTCTCCTAACTTTTCAACATAAACACCATGTTGCTCCAAAGAAGCCAGATCTTGAATGAGAGGGTGGTAAATTTTAGCGTAGCCAAATTCTTTTACATCAGATGCTTTACACAAAACAGCAAACTGAATGGAGTGGAGTGAGTGGAGTGTATCACAGATGGGCTCCAATGTTTTTTTGTATGTATGTATTTGTTATTTTGTAGCCTTTGCAACATTTGCCCACCAGCCCAAAATGGACTTGCAGCCCATTTGCATCCATTTGGAATAGGCTTTGGGTTGCACTGGCTAATATCGGTTAATATTTGCCTCTTCATGACAGGTTCAGAAGTTACGATTTACACCCCCCCTCAACTGGATGTGTCCATGCAGCCGCTAGGTTTATGTGAAACCGAAACAGGGATAGACTCATATACAGTCTATAGATAAATTTCATACTGTATGTTGCACAAATATTAATTATAATAAATTATGGATGACAGAGGTACTAAAAAGAGGAAAGGAGGAGCAGAGAAAATCCAAGTTAAGATGCAGGAAAAGGCCCACAGGTCAGGAGTCGAACCTGGGCCTCCGCAGCGAGCCTTTGCATATGGAGCGGCTGCTTAAGCTATCAAGCTAAACACCGCCCCTATGTGTTCAAAGTTAATTGTCTGCTCTGTAGCTCAAATCAGTGCTGTAATTAGACTGTTTCCAAAGTTTAATGAGGTGTAGACATGTACAACATGATCTTCTCTGAGCATACTATGTTCTGTGTTATTTATGGGGTATTTGGGGGTTCAGTATGGGTGGGTGGGAGAATGTTTGAGTGCGTGTGTTTTGGGGGCGGGTTCATCGGTCCAATGGTGGGCCGGTCCAGAGGAAAAATGCCAGGGCCGAATTTGTTCCCAGTCCGACCATGGAGAGCGGCCAAGGAGTAGTCAAGTGGATCAGTGAGCTGTGCACATCTTGTGTTGTCCACAACATAAACACCTCCACAGCGCCTGCTACACTCCTTTGCCCTGACAGCGGCTGAACCGCTTTTCTACCGCATAAAATGACACAGTCCAACGCAAACTTGCTGGTATGTGAGCCGTCCTCAAACTGTTAACACTAAACTAAGCTTTAGCTGACACTATTTGTGGACATTAGCTAATGTTAGCCTGCTATAAGCATGTATTTACACCATCCACACATTCAAACAGTAACATTCGACAGAAAAAAAAGCTGCATCAACAAGCTCTTGTGAGGGGGAGCTTTTGAGTGCCTATTAAAAGTTCCCACAATGATAACTAGGTTACAATAGTTATTTTAAATACTAACCGTTCCACTTGGAGTAAGGTTGTTTCCCGGTCAGAGTACGTCTGCCGCCGATGCCTGTGCCTCATGCCAAGTGTAGAGCACCGTGGACGTACAGTTACAAGACGCTGGCCTTGTTACGTGACCAGGCAGGTTTTTGAATTAGACTCCTCCTTTTTCTAATGAAAGTAAACATACCATAGCAATGAATCTTTCAGCTAAATAGTACAAACACCTAATGTTGTTTAGTAGTGATAACAGGTTTTTACAAAACAAAAAATTAAGTAATGATCACTTAGAAGTTTAATTAGAAACCAAATCTGGGTTTTACAAAAGGTACGACGGGGTATTAAGGCCTGCCAAAAAAAAAAAAAAAAAAAACAGCCCCCCCCCCCCCCCCCCCAAAAACAACATCGCACAAGAAAAAAAAAAAGTCAGGCAAAAAAAAAAAGAAAAGTCAGGCAAGAAAAAATGTCAGGTAAAAAAAATTAATTAATTTAGAAAATATCAAAGTACTATAGTTGATGGCTGCCTCTACAGACATGTTGATTAAGTGGTACTTCAGAATTGGCTATAATAATAAGGAAACTCTCTCTCTTTTGGCTCATAAACAAGGTGTGGTGATAAGTATTAGGGCGCTGAAGAGACTGTGTTGGAAACTTGGTTTGTTCAGGAGGATAAATCATACAAACTTGGAGGAGGTAGCCGTATTCATACAACATGAAATAGCTGGAACGGGGCAGATGTAGGGGTACCGATGGTTGCACCTGCGTGCGATCCAGAGAGGGTATGTTGTATCACAAGATACAATAAGGCAACTGATCAAGTTGCTTGATCCTGTTGGTGTGGAGCTCAGACAGACGTGACATCTGAGATGCAGACACTACCGCACCAGAGGCCCAAACGCGCTATGGCATATGGATTCATATGACAAGCTGAAGCCATATGACATTGCCATAAATGGTTGTATCGATGGTTTCAGTCGTTATGTAGTGTGGATGGAAGCTTATACAACAACGACCCAAAAGTAATAGCGGACTATTTCATCGCATCCATTGTGCGCTTTAGAGGATGCCTGAAGCGAGTATGCACTGACAGAGGCGCAGAAAATGGGCACGTCGAGAACATGCTTGTCTTTTTGTGTAGGAACCACAAGAGACCGGAGTTCCATCTATGGACGCAGCACCGCAAATCAGCGGATTGAATCATGGTGGGGAATCTTGAGAAAACAAAGTGGACAGTTTCAAAAGTTTAACCTTTTCCAAACCATTCAAGATGATGGACACTTCTCTGGGGATTTCTTGGATAAAAGTCTGATCCAATTTTGCTTCCTCAACCTTGTTCAGGTACAGTAGGCCTGCAAACTCATTACCGTTGGTCTTCTAGCCATAGTATACAAATATCCTGTCCTCCCTTTCTTCCTTCACCTGCACAAATTTAAACACATACACTAAAAGTCAACATATAAAAGCACATGGAAGAGAATAGGAGATTCCATAACACAATTATTAAGTTCCGCCCTGGTTACTGTTGCTATGTCAGACAAATAATGTGTTTGACAGGCGACAGAAATATCATCTCTCGTATCATCTAAAATTGGCAAGTGATGTTATAGACGTACATATTTCTTTCGACCCTTGACCCCAGAAAGTATGGACAATACTTCATACTGTCTAGAGGCAGGTCAGTGTCCGGGAGAGTGATTGCGTTAGCCGACATTGTTGTAGGAACTATGTAGAGCGCAGCACAACCTGGACCTATTATGTGTAACACACAGGAGTGTAGCATGCTATGTATGTATATGTATCTATGTATGTTCCCCACTAGGACGTCAGTAAACATATTCTTGTTACTTGTAACTTCTTCTGTCCTCAATGTGCCTCTGCTATATCAAATAATACTTCAGACATGATATGAATTTTATTAGCCTAATAACATCAGTCAGGTTGCACTGCATTTCAATATGTCGCCTGTCAAACCAATTGTTTTTCTGACATAGCAACAGTAACCAAGGAAGGCAGGGCCATTTTCAGTACTACACCCATAGACTGTTACACACCATAGACATATGTCTATGGGCTACACAGTATAGTACTATAAAACCATGCAAGATCAAATAAATAATGAAAATAGCCTACTGATTATGTGATTCAGCTTAATTTTACATACAGTCTAATTTTTCAACAAATAAAACATATCCCACATAGCCTATGCTTGTGTGTTTTAATACAGCCAGTGTTATAATGAATAAAGCCTTATGGTGTTGTGTCTGATTTTTAGTTTTTATGTCTTGATATTTTGTTTTTATGCAGGCTGGACTTGATGAGGTCGTGACAACCTGGATCTCACACAGGATCAGAGCGAAGGCAGGCCATGGTGTGATCGGAGGTCGCCCTACCTTGATGTACACGCTTCCAGAGATGTACAGTGCTGAGGACAATCTCAAGGCAGTTGACATTGATGAGTTGGCCCTTAGTATGGAGGGGTGCCCCCAAAAGCCATTACCCATGTGATGACACTGTATTCCATCTCTGCTGTCTTCTGATGCAGGAAAAAGGATGGGATGCTCCTAAAGATGCATTTTCTGCTGCTGAACTGTACATCTTATTGAGAACTGAAATACTGCAAAATATCTGATGGTGGAGAATTGTCTCTGCACAAGGGAGGATCATTGGTGTAGGCTTCATTATTTCTGAGACTCAAATAGGCCACACAATGAAAGTATGGTTTGGAAGTTGGATGTGTAAGAATCCTTGTAATTATCTATAACCAGTGTACAGTATACAGTCGACTTACAGCATAGACCCATGCTTTTTGTTTGAATAGCATTTTAGTCTCTTCATCATGTGTTGCATGTTAAATATATATTGAAAACTCTGAGGCTACTTTAACCAGTTTTTGCACTACAGAAAATGCATACAGTGGTTAGAGACAGTTCTAAACAGAGCATTTTATGATTAGGCTATAGGTTTTCACCTCTTCTTAATGATGTTTATACATCAAAGCCCTCACCTGCCTCTGTTACAGACAAGATAGTGGATTTCAATCATTTATTGGAATATTTTTGACCAATCAATTTTTTGGTTGGTGCCAGAGATGAGTTATGCCTACTTATCCCAAACTTAATTTTGTATAAGATGTCATGGGCTGTTGCAATGATAAACATGCAAGTTATGTAATGGTATCTGTTAAGACTGGTACTCCACAAAAGCTTGGACTCAAAAGCACGACTCGAAAAGCAGTTCAGGGTTCAAATGCCAAATCAGTTTACTAGTCAGAAGAAGGTTCGGTACATGGTAATCAATCAGATCAGGCAAACAAATCCAAAAAGGGCTAGGCAAAGGCAGAGGTCAGTAAACAGGCAAAATCCGAAAAACCAGGAAAATCTGATCACTAGAAAATCACAAGGCTGGGACGTAAGGCACTGAGGTACAAAAACGAACTGGCACAGAGAGGAGGACAAACACAGACTAAATACACAAGAGAAGGGAGTGGTAACAAGACACAGATGAATCTAATGAGGGCGGGGCAGACAATCAAAACTGGAGGGAAAAACACAGGGGCAGGAAGTGAGGCGGTCTGAAACGAGAAGGGTAAGTTTCACAATAAAACAGAAATCATATAGTTTCACAATAAAACAGAAAACAAAAACATATGACCTTAGGAGGATTGACGAGATGTGTCAGGTATCAATCCAAGGAGAGTGTCTAAAACGATTATCTAAATGTGCTTGTAACGCCCACTTGGAATAACAACACAAGATGCAGAGAGCTTCGACTGGTGCAACTTTAATTCTCTCCTCTTTCACCTTTCTGGCACCGTGAAAACTATATGGACAGAAAATACAATGCCACAGTACCATATTATTTCCACGAATAACAGATAGAAATCATATTTACGTTTTAAACTTAACACAAACAATTTTAGTAAACAAATAATGAATTTTACATGAAATTAACCTTTTAAGCCTTTTGAGTTGTAGCTCTTATTTAAATAAAATGACAATTTCCTTCTGTTTCAAATAAAAATGAACCACTCATTTTACAATGAATACACCATCAGTCCTACCTCCTTCTGCTTCCAAGGGTGCTAAGTTTGAGTTTAGTCTGCTAGCAGCCTATTTTCCACACACCTCGCAGTGACATTCCTTAAACGTGACATACAAACGACACAAACACGAAGCGAACCACAATAAAACACCTTTTCACAAGTTTCCATACAGTATATAACAAGTAAATTATTTGTTATGCATATTTTACCAACTCATGTCATTACGACAAGACAGGAGCGGGAAGTCTAGCGTCAATAACACAGGAAGTAACAGAAGAAGAGCGGTGCTCTTCAAAATAAAGGCACAAAACGTAAAGTCACAGAACTGCTTCCTTTACCACAAACATAATTTGGTGCCATTTACACTCCCACCAAATCCTGCTACAATGAATGAACTAGTACACAAGGAGTAAATGAATTGTACAGGATTTCTTGACTCTAATAAATCAATGACTTTACATTGAACTATCATGCAGTTGAATTGTGCAACATCGAACACAATGAAACAGTGTGCACACAGGCAGTTATCACTCTGTCTATTTACTCAATTCTCAAGGAGAAGCACTAATTTTTGTATTGGTCTCTCTATAACTGAAGGTTTGTAGGGGGGATCTTGTTTTCTTTGAGGCTTTCGGTCTCCTACTTGCACTTTGACTCGACGGACTAAGCCATCGCTGTCTTGAACAGTCTCCACCACTCGTCCTAAGCTCCATTTGTGTCTGGGTTCGACCCTGATGGCATGTCTTAGCATGGTAGTGGGACACAATCAGCTTGGTAATATGACTGCTGTTTGGTAAGATGACTGGGTGCTTGACTTTGTGACAGAGAGATGACTGTTTTAATCTCCCACCAACACGGAGAAGCCCTTCAGACCAGAAGGGTTCAAGACTGAAGAGAGTGCTTGAGTTTGGAAGATCTTTTCCACCTTGAAGCATTTTTATCTCATGTGGGAAGGCTTGCTGCTGTACGATCTTAATTACTGTCTGAGCAGCCTCCTCATACTCCTCAACAGTCACATGTTCACTAAGTTGTTTTTGTTTAGACCTCAGTCTCTTGATTCTGGCAACCGCCTTTACAAGTGTCGTCCATGAGGAAAACTGACTCAGACGCCTGAAGATGTCGTTGCAGTTATTGGTTTCGTTTGCAAGTACCTGAATTGTTTTGACTTCAGGATCACGACAAGTAAGTCTGCTGGAGTGCTGGGCGTTAGATTTAATTCACGCTCCCAGAGAAACTTTGGTCCTCGCAGCCAGTTCGTTGTGTTAATGTCTGTGGCGCGAAGACCTCGTGATGCGTGGTCGGCCGGGTTTTCTGAGGTGTCCACATAATGCCATTGATTGGGATTACTATTATCTCTAATCAATTTTGCTATAAATATGTGGAACCTACGGGCATCATTGTTGATGTACCCAAGCACAACTTGTGAGTCAGTCCAGAAAATTTCTTGATCAATTTTGATGTCAAGTTCACATTTTAACATGACACTGACCTTTGTAGAGACCACCGCTGCTGCGAGTTCTAGCCTTGGGATACTTGTGACCTTTGAGGGTGCGACCCTTGCTTTCGCCATCACGAGACTGCAATGGACTTCATCCTTGTCATTTTTGTACCTGAGGTAAGAGCATGCACCATATCCGACGCAGCTGGCATCTGAAAAATGGTGCAACTCTACTCTGACAATGTCATGGAAGTCGGGTGGGTGGTAACATCTCGGAATTGAGACCTCTTTCAACTTGAGAAGACCATTTATCCATTCCTCCCACCGTGGCTTCATATCTTCTGGGAGTGGGTCATCCCATCCGATGCCTCTGTGACAAAGCTCTTGAAGGATACGTTTTCCACTTAGGCTGAAGGGAGCGATGAATCCGAGTGGATCGTAGAGCGAGGCGATGACAGACAGACAACCACGACGAATCAAATCAAATCAAATCAATTTTATTTGTATAGCCCAAAGTCACAAAGTACATTTGCCTCAGAGGGCTTTACAATCTGTACAGGGAGTGACACCCTCTGTCCTTAGACCCTCGGTTCGAGTGAGGAAAAACTTGCCCACAAAAAACCTTTAACAGGGAAAAAATGTGGAAGAAACCTCAGGAAGAGCCACAGAGGAGGGATCCCTCTCCCAGGACGGACAGACGTGCAATGGATGTCACGTGTACAGGACAAATCAACACAAACATATTGTACAATGACTGATAAAATGACAATGAATTATAATGAATGATAAAAATGATTACAGTAATAGATATGGTAGTAATAATGACAGTAATAATATATGTAGTGGGCGTCATGCAGGATCACAGCAGCAGCCACGATCCACGAGAACCTGCTGGACGACAGAGCACAGAAACTCCGGGGAAGTTTGGTTAGTAACATGCATTAATGAGACATGTCCACAGATGGAGAGATATGGAGAGATATGGAGAGATATAGAGATATAGATATATATATATAGAGAGAGTGAGATATAGAGAAATATAGAGAGATATATATAGAGAGAGATGGATATATATATATATATATAGAGAGAGAGAGAGAGAGAGAGAGAGAGAGAGAGAGAGAGAGAGAGAGAGAAAGAGAGAGAGAGAGAGAGAGTTTTCGGTAAGGGAGATGTGTGCATCTTCAACCAATACCGTGCCTGGCTAGGCATAACCCTCGGTGGGGTCCCCCGGCAGTGTAATCCTATGGCAGCATAACTAAGGGATGACCTGAGCCAGCCCTAACTATAGGCTTTATCAAAAAGGAAAGTCTTAAGTCTATTCTTAAAGGTGTTGACCGTGTCTGCCTCCCGAACCCAGAAAGGTAGTTTGTTCCACAGAAGAGGAGCCTGATAGCTGAAAGCTCTGGCTCCCAATCTACTTTTGGAAACTATAGGAACCACAAGGAACCCAGCGTCCTGAGAGCGCAGTGTTCTAGAGGGGTAATAAGGTATTATGAGCTCTTTTAGATAAGATGGTGCCTGACCATGAAGAGCTTTGTAAGTAAGGAGAAGAATTTTAAATTCTATTCTAGATTTAATAGGTAGCCAATGCAAGGAAGCCAAAATGGGAGAGATGTGATCTCTGATCTTGGTTCCTGTCAGAACACGTGCAGCAGCATTCTGAATTAACTGCAAAGTCCTAAGAGACTTATTAGAGCAGCCTGATAACAAAGAGTTACAATAGTCCAGCCTTGAAGTAACAAATGCGTGGACTAGTTTTTCTGCATCCGCCTGAGAGACAATGCGTCTGATTTTAGCGATGTTACGTAAGTGGAAGAATGCAGTCCTCGAAATTTGTTTTATGTGGACGTTAAAGGACAAATCCTGATCAAAAACAACTCCAAGATTCTTTACAGTGGAGCTGGAGGCCAGGGTGATCCCATCTAAAGTAACTAAGTCTCTAGAAAGAGAGTTTCTGAGGTGTTTGGGTCCAATTACAAGAACTTCAGTTTTGTCTGAATTTAACATCAAAAAATTGTAGGTCATCCAACTTTTTATATCCTTAAGGCATGCTTGGAGTTTAGTTAACTGATTGGTTGCATCAGGCTTGATCGATAAATATAATTGGGTGTCGTCAGCATAACAATGAAAATTGATAGAGTGATTCCTAATAATGTTCCCTAAAGGAAGCATATATAAACTGAATAGAAGTGGTCCAAGTACAGAACCTTGTGGGACTCCATGACAAACTTTGGTCTGCATGGAGGATTCATCATTGACGTGAACAAACTGAGATCGATCTAAAAAATACGATTTAAACCAGCTTAGGGCGGTTCCTTTGATGCCAATTTGATGTTCCAGTCTCTGTAAAAGAATTTGATGGTCAATGGTGTCAAATGCAGCACTAAGATCTAACAGGACAAGTACAGAGATGAGTCCTTTGTCTGATGCCATTAGGAGGTCATTTGTAACTTTGACTAATGCGGTCTCTGTGCTATGATGCACTCTAAATCCTGACTGAAAATCCTCAAATAGACTATTGTTATGGAGAAAGTCACACAGCTGATTAGCTACAGCTTTCTCAAGTATCTTAGACAGAAAGGGAAGGTTTGATATCGGTCTGTAGTTGGCTAAGACCTCTGGGTCTAGAGTGGGCTTTTTAAGAAGAGGTTTAATTACAGCTACCTTAAAGGACTGTGGTACATATCCTGATAATAAAGACAGATTAATCATATCCAATAACGAATTACTAACTACAGGTAAAACATCCTTGAGCAACCTGGTTGGGATGGAGTCTAAGAGACAGGATGACGGCTTAGCTGCAGAAATGATTAAAGTTATTTGATGAAGGTCGATGGGGGAAAAACAGTCTAAATACATATCAGGTTTTACAGCTGTTTCAAAACTTGCTGTATCAGAATGCAGATCAATGCCTGTTGAGGGCAAGAGGTGATGGATTTTGTCTCTAATAGTTATAATCTTATCATTAAAGAAGCTCATGAAGTCATTGCTACTTAGACCTAAAGGAATAGATGGTTCAGTAGAGCTGTGATTCTCTGTTAGCCTGGCTACAGTGCTGAAGAGAAACCTGGGGTTGTTCTTATTCTCCTCAATTAAAGAAGAGTAATAGGCTGCTCTGGCATTACGGAGAGCCTTCCTGTATGTTTTGAGATTATCTTGCCAGACTAGATGAGATTCTTCCAGTTTAGTGGCACGCCATTTGCGTTCAGATTTACGTGCCTCTTGCTTTAATTTACGAGTCTGCTGGCTATACCATGGTGCTAGCCTTCTTTGTTTAATTATCTTCTTTTTCAGAGGTGCAATAGAGTCTAGAGTTGTCCGTAATGAGCCTGTAATACTATCAACAAGATGGTCTATTTGTGGGTGGCTAAAGGAAGTAGACAAGTCCTCTGTTACAGTTAGACATGGCATTTGATTCAATGCTGAAGGAATCACTTCCTTAAATTTGGCTACAGCACTATCAGATAAACATCTGCTGTAGAAGCTTCTACACAAAGGCTTATAGTCCGGTAGTATGAACTCAAAGGTTATTAAAAAATGGTCAGACAGAAGAGGATTCTGTGGGAAGACTATTATATTATCAATTTCAATGCCATATGAAAGAACAAGATCAAGAGTGTGGTTCAGACAATGAGTCGGTTTATTTACACTTTGACAAAAGCCAATTGAGTCTAATAGAGAGATAAACGCAGTACTAAGACTATCATTGTGGTTGTCCACATGAATGTTAAAATCACCTACAATAATTACTTTATCTGTTTTAAGGATCAAGCCTGATGCAAATTCTGCAAATTCAGATAAAAATTCAGAATAAGGACCTGGAGCTCGATATACTGTAACAAATAAAATTGGCTGCAAAGTTTTCCAGGTTGGGTGAGTGAGGCTAAGGACAAGACTTTCAAATGAATTATAATTTAGTTTAGGTTTGGGATTTATTAATAGACTTGAGTCAAATATGGCTCCATATGACGAGTTAAAGGCTGATCTTTCAAGCTGATGTTAAAGCTGAAAATGTCATCTTTTATCGACCACTGAATGCCGAGAGCATGTTCTGATGGGGTTGGATCAAACCCTAGAGGCTCAATGTTTGCTGCTCTTTCAGAAGGGTCTAAGCAAGAGAGTGCTGCTTCTTCATTCGAGTTGAATTTGTGAAGGCGCAGGCCTCCTCTTTTGCACAACTCTTGCGCCTCAGAGATCAGTTGCTTGGCTTCATCAACTGATGTGACGCTGGCTAATCCATCATCAATATAAAAGTTTTTCTCCACAAATGTTGATGCTAGAGGATAGCTAGCTTTATGTTGTCGTGCTAGATGTTTTAAGCCAAAATTGGCACATCCAGGAGACAAAGCGGCTCCGAAGAGATGAACTGCCATCCTGTACTCTTGTGGTTCCTTCTCCAAATCTCCGCCTTTCCACCAGAGGAACTTCAGATAATTCCTGGATTCAGGAGTGACAGAGAATTGATAAAACATTCTTTCAATGTCACAGATAATGGCTACGGCTTCCTTCCTGAATCTGCAAAGTACTCCTACCAGAGGATTGATTAGATCAGGCCCAGTTAGCAGAGTGTCGTTTAAAGAAACACCATGAAATTTGGCCGAACAGTCAAAAACGACTCTTAACTTATCTGGTTTTCTGGGGTGATAGATGCCGTAATGTGGAAGGTACCACTCTGTCTCTCTCTCAGATGTTGTAGGGGCAGGCTCTGCGTCACCTTTGTTAATTGTTTCCTCCATGAATGTTTTGTATTGATCTTCTTGACTTATCGGCTGCCTTCGATACAGTAAATCACGACATACTCCTAACCACACTCGCTAACATGGGCATTACAGGCTCTGCCCACTCCTGGCTCGAGTCCTACCTCGCTGGACGCTCCTTTAATGTGTCTTGGCAAGGTCGTCTGTCATCGACTCATACCCTCTCCACGGGGTTGCCGCAGGGGTCGGTGCTGGGTCCCCTTCTGTTTGCCATCTACACCACCTCGCTGTCCCATGTTATCCGCTCACACGGCTTCTCCTACCACTGCTATGCCGATGACACACAGCTATACCTGTCGTTCGAGCCGGACGACACCACGGTCTCCGCACGCATCTCCGCCTGTCTCTCTGATCTGTCAACTTGGATGAAAGACCACCATTTCCAGCTTAATCTGTCAAAAACCGAACTCCTGGTCATCTCGCTATGCATTGTACAATATTAGAAAAATCAGACCCAATATGCCGCTCAGCTCCTGATACAGGCTACAGTCAGCTCCCGCCTCGATTATTGCAACTCGCTCTTGGCTGGCCTACCTGCTTGGGCGATCAAACCTTTGCAAATGGTCCAGAATGCCGCAGTGCGACTGGTTTTCAATCAGCCTAAAAGGTCACATGTCACCCCACTCTTCAGCGACCTGCACTGGCTGCCTGTAGCTGCCAGAATTAAACACAAAGCTCTGACGCTAGCCTACAAAACCATCTCAGGATCTACCCCTGCCTATCTCAGCGTCTTACTAAAGGCTCACGTCCCGACCAGGGCGTTACGCTCCGCTCATACAAACCGTCTAGTTGTACCCTCGCCTCTCGCAAAGCAAGGTCACTCTAAACTCTTCTCTGTGGTCGTCCCCAAATGGTGGAATGACCTACCAACGGCTACTAGAACAGCAACATCCCTTTCGACCTTTAAAAAACTTGTAAAAACCTTTCTGTTTCGAGAATGCTTCCCTGCCTAACAAAACTAACAAAACTAACAACTACTCTGTGCTCCTTTACACCTTTCTCAGCTTATGTCCTCCTCTGTAAGTCGCTTTGGATAAAAGCGTCTGCTAAATGCAATGTAATGTAATGTAATGTAATATAATGTAATGATCATAGTATTGTTTGTTGGCCTTTAATTTTTTCTTAAGACACTGTAGGCGAACTGTGGCTAACCTATTGTTGTTTGGTAGGTTGGGCAGACTGTTGCCTTTGAAAGGGAGAGGCATTTCATAATGCCCGTCCTCCTTCTGTGTGATGTGGTTACTGAGGAACTGTATGAAATGAACATCATCTTGGGACACATATTTATCCTCATGAGTTCTCTCAATGAAGTCTGCTTCCAGGGCCTTTAGAACATCTGTCGCCGATGGGATGGGCAGTTCCTTTACTGTTAGCCGATGCACAAAGCTTTGACTTCCTTGTCTGTCTAGGTGGGGGTTTGATGAGCTGATTATACTCCTTCCTAGTTCTGATCTCTGTGCAAACGGTTGGTTTTTGTCACCTAAGAGGACTTCATGGGGAGCCAGTGCTGCTGGACAGTTGTATCCTATTAGGAGCCCTACATCACAGTCTTGGAGGGGTGGTAACTTATCTGCTAAGTTTCTGAGATGAGGCCACAGTGAGATGAGGCCTCTTGTACTGAAGACGCTGTTTCCTTCGTTGGAACATAAGACTTGTCTGCAGTTCTCTGAATGGAGTCCTCGAACTTGTAGACCACAAACACTCTTGCTCGATATGATTGAGTCAATAGCTGTCATAGTACTAAGTTTCAGCTTTACTGGCTGGACATTCACATTCAGTTTGTCAAGTACATCTTCTAAGACAAATGTAGAATCACTCTGTGTGTCCAGTATTGCATATGTAAGTATTTCTCTATGTGGTTCTTGTACTGAAGACACAAAAACTGGAACGATACTTGAGGTAGCAGAAGTATGCTGTGTTGATGTATGGGATACGACCTTGTGTGTTTCCTGACTTGTATGTTCTTCTGTGGAGGTGGAGCTATTCGGTATTGCTTCCACAGGTCTTTGATTCCTGTCTTCGTGCAAACAGGTTGGGTGACGACGGCTGCATATGTTGCACGTGTGTCGCCTCTTACAATCCTTGGTCATATGACCTTTTCTCAAGCATCCAAAGCAGAGCCGATTTTCATGGATGAATGTCTTTTTATCTTCAACACTCTTTGCTGTGAAAGTGGGACACTTTGTGATGTCATGAGCTTCACTTTTACAGACAGAACAAGGTGATTTTGGTTTACTGGTGTTTGTCTCTTGTTTCTCCTGAGCGAAATTCTTTGGTTGTGTGTTTGTGTTGAAGGTTTTGGCTCTTTTTGGAATTTTATCATCTACAGGTTTGAAATTTATCAGTAGTGGAGAAGCAATAGGGTTACAAGCTATCCGTGCTTCTTTGCTCAGGAACCCTGTGAAGCATGCAAGATCTGGATAGCTGCCAGATGTGTCGAGTTCATCTACAACAATTCGACTCCACTTTCGGACGATCCATTCTGGCAGTTTTTTGAGCAACTTGTGGTTTTCCTCACAGTCGTTAAGAATAGCTAGTCCTTTGACGTATGGGATTGCTTCAGTGCAGCTTTGGAGGAAGTCGGCAAACTCTCGTAGTGCTAGCGGGTCATTTGTGCTGATCTTTGGCCATTTCATGAGCTTATCACGGAAAGCTTTCTGTATGATGAATGGGTTCCCATATCTGTCCTGTAAAACTTTCCATGCTCCATTGTATGCATTCTCTGAATCTCTATAAAAGAAACCTTCTACAGCTTTACGCGCCTCTCCAGCAAGATAATTTTTGAGATAAAACATCTTTTCACTCGCTGGGAGTGGTTTTCTGTCAATCAGAGTCATGAATGACATCTTCCAATCAGTAAACCTTAAAGGGTCACCACTAAAGGTGGTGGGTTCAGGGACTGGCAAGCGATTCATACTTAATGAGTTGGCGATTGCTTGAGCTAGACTGACAGACTCCTGGGTCGTTGTCACTTCAGGAGCTGCATGGTGGGGCTGAAATGAAGCGGCATCTAGATTCCACTGATGTTCAGTTTTTATCCTATAACAAGCAGAGCTAGTTTTGTTGTTGATTTCTTCATTGTGGTTTTCAAAACCTTCAAAACTGTCATATGCTCTCACGCGAGCTGCGTGAGAGCAGCAACATTGCTGCTGCTATAGCAACCTCTTTTTCTGTTTGCAATTGTTGCAGTTTTGCTCTCTCTTGTTCAAACTGTTGCTGCATTTCCACCTCACTTTGTTTAATTTCTGACAACATTTTAACCTCTTGAAGCTTCCATTCATTTTCTAACTTATGAAGATGTGCCTGCTGTGTTTGAATTTCTTCAATGGCCTTTGATTGCTCCAGCTTAGCAGCGAGCTCTGCTTCTGCATCTACTCTACTGCCATGGGTGCTGGTTGAGCCGGAGTGCTTGCTCGATTTCTCTAATGACTCCACTGAACTTATAGTTTCAGTTTTAGTTAGGCCAAAGACAGACCCATATTCATTTTTGTTTAAGATTTCTCTTACTTTTTCTTTTTCAAGTTGACTATTATAAACTCCATCAATAGTCTCTAGACGGTTGCTTATGAGGTCATGAATTTCCTTTGTCAGAAAACCGCAGGCATCCATTTTTTGGACGATCTCTGGCGTGGTGTTACTGTTACGTAGAATAGGTTCATACTGTAGTTTTACAGCATCATACTTTGCTTGAATATCTTCGTGTAATTTGTTGAGGTCTTCTAATGGGCAGAGGGTTTTTAATTTTGTCCTTGCCTCCCTTGCTACTAGCTTCCAAGAGTTATAGGCTTTGTTAAATGTTTTTTCACGTTTCTTGATGTCTTGGTCATGCATCTCTTGGCCTTTCTCTGTTAGCTTTCTTTCACGTGAACTAGACCTAAGTGGCGTGTCTGTGGGATTGTCTGTTTCCTCTGTTGACATCTTGTTTGTTTGTGCAACTGCTTTAAGTCTGACGTGGCTTTTGATTGTCCTATGTCTGAATTCACACCCATGAGCTTTAGTTATCCTTTACTACAGAGTAATACTTATATCAAGCATTTACAGGATATGGACATTCAAAAGGATTTTTAGCATAAAACAGTAACCACAAATGTCATAAATGAGCATTCTAGATATCAATAGCTTCACCCTTTAAACCTTTTCAGAAACAAATATGCCATGAATTATTGTTCCATAAACATGTGCCATTGGTCTTGAAATATTCAATAATTTCTATTATTATGTGTTGGAAACCAGATCACAAATTATTTTGATCTCAAAATATTATGTTAGCATTTAAGGCACTTCAGTTACGCTGTAAGCTTGTATGTGTATGTAAATAGTTCCTTTTTGCTCCTTGGTGCCTAATGTCTGTTTTCCAGCATCTGTAGTTATACCTTTAGCATGCTGTCCTTTTTTAACCTTGCCTGTGCTGGATGTGAATGCGAGCAGAGTTAGGTGACTGGGAACAGGTTGTTAGCTGGATCTCAGATGTGATGGCGTCAACTTCTCTGCAGGGATGGCAGGTCTGTTGCAGCCGGGAGTTTTCACTGTAGCGGCCCACTTGGAATAACCACACAAGATGCAGAGAGCTTCGACTGGTGCAACTTTAATTCTCTCCTCTTTCACCTTTCTGGCACCGTGAAAACTATATGGACAGAAAATACAATGCCACAGTACCATATTATTTCCACGAATAACAGATAGAAATCATATTTACGTTTTAAACTTAACACAAGCAATTTTAGTAAACAAATAATGAATTTTACATGAAATTAAACTTTAAAGCCTTTTGAGTTGTAGCTCTTATTTAAATAAAATGACAATTTCGTTCTGTTTCAAATAAAAATGAACCACTCATTTTACAATGAATACACCATCAGTCTTCTCCTACCTCCTTCTGCTTCCAAGGGTGCTAAGTTTGAGTTTAGTCTGCTAGCAGCCTATTTTCCACACACCTCGCAGTGACATTCCTTAAACGTGACATACAAACGACACAAACACGAAGCGAACCACAATAAAACACCTTTTCACAAGTTTCCATACAGTATATAACAAGTAAATTATTTGTTATGCATATTTTACCAACTCTGGAGCAACGCGAGCATGTCGTTACGACAAGACAGGAGCGGGAAGTCTAGCATCAATAACACAGGAAGTAACAGAAGAAGAGCGGTGCTCTTCAAAATAAAGGCACAAAACGTAAAGTCACAGAACTGCTTCCTTTACCACAAACATAATTTGGTGCCATTTACAGTGCTGGTTTGCATTAAAGGTTTTATTGTGGATGATACAGTGCACTTAATTTCTCACCAAATTAATAAGGCACTAGATTGGAGTGTTAACGTCTTGCCGAGAAATTGTTCAGAAAAAATCTTTAAATGCATAAAAATCTTAATTAATTGCATGTTATGGCATCAGCCTGCAGATGCTTAACATTTGAGAAGTGAATTGTGCCCTTAACCTTTATGAATAGATAAAAAGACCATACACAAATGAAACTGATGCACTTCTTTAATATCAAATCATGGTTGGTCCATTTGTAATAAAAACTGCACCAACAGAACACTCCAATCAATTCCTTTTTTGCTTGGCTAGATTAGTGAACCAGTAGTTTTCATTGCCTTTTTAATGGGACATCTTCTGCCTCAACCTGGGAAAAATAAACACATTCTTAGAACAGGTGAAGTGTTATCAAATCTGCAACCTGCTTCATGTATACCATGTCTGTGATGGTGTTATGAAAATACCCCCAAAATAACAAACTTAAAAACTTAACAAAACATTTGCACAACCAGTTTAAGTTCCCTTCTGCAGTTAAATGGTTCTGGAATGATTGCAGAGAAATGTATTTTAAAGGCACAGAACCGACATATTTGCAGTAATTCAATTAAGCTAAGTGAATGTATGGAAAAAGAAACATTGTACAACTGTGACCGGTTGTAATATATAACATAATGCTGAACATGTATTTGCAGGAGAAAATGTCACATAAAAATGAACATGTACATTTACAGATATTGATGTCTACCATAGGAACTATGAATTCTTTAATTGAGTGGTATTCTCATTAGCTCATTGTAGCAGCCTCAAGTACACACAAATGTGAGTATACATTTTGACTACTATCAAGCAGACCCTAAATCTGTGTTATTGATGTTTCTTTTCTCAGTGTGAGTTAATGTCATTTTGTACAATTATGTTTTTGGTTGACTAAATAATTTATCTCTGATTCCATTTGTCATCATCTACTTTTAAGAAACTCTAACTTAACCCAAACTGTCATGTATAACAATTACATAGTTTGTGAAAATGGAGATAGAAGTAGTGAAATATCGGCTACTGGTATGAAATCATGACATCTGACATTTACACAATTTATAGGGGTCTTAGTTGTTGCATGAATGCAGATGACCTGAAGACAAACTTCATGTGTAAAAGCCTTTCAAAGTACAAAAATATCAAACCTTCCCTTTCTCTCTAAGATACCTGAGAAAGCTGTAGCTAATCAGCTGGGTGACTTTCTCCATAACAATAGTCTATTTGAGGATTTTCAGTCAGGATTTCGAGTGCATCATAGCACAGAGACTGCATTAGTCAAAGTTACAAATGACCTCCTAATGGCATCAGACAAATGACTCATCTCTGTACTTGTCCTGTTAGATCTTAGTGCCGCAGTGGTTTGTCTCTAAGTCTTATTTCTTAGATCAATCTCAGTTTGTTTACGTCAATGATGAATCCTCCATGCATACCAAAGTTTGTCATGGAACATTATTAGGAATCACTCTATCAATTTTCATTGTTATGCTGACGAATCTTGGAGTTGTTTTTGATCAGGATTTGTCCTCTAACGTCCACATAAAACAAATTTCGAGGACTGCATTCTTCCACTTATGTAACATTGCCAAAATCAAATTTGTTACTTCTAGGCTGAACTATTGCAACTCTTTGTTATCAGGCTGCTCCAATAAGTCTCTTAGGACTTTGCAGCTAATTCAGAATGCTGCTGCACGTGTTCTGACAGGAACCAAGATCAGAGATCACATCTCTCCCATTTTGGCTTCCTTGCTACCAAACTACCATTCTGGGTTTGGGAGGCAGACATGGTCAACACTTTTAAGAGTAGACTTAAGACTTTCCTTTTTGATAAAGCTTATAGTTAGGGCTGGCCCAGGTCATGTCTTAGTTATGCTGCCATAGGATTAGACTGCCGGGGGACTGACAAGTGGTAACTGTCTAAAAAGAAGTTACTTTTTGGAGGATGAGTGTAATAAGACTTATTTTGACTAGAAATTAGACATTTTGACTAAAACTTTTGACTGTAAATAAAGAAAATAAAATGAATGTTCTTGACGAAATTTTACATTTTTGCAGTGAACCTTTACCTGATCCTCAAAAAAGTATGTCATGTCTACAGACGTTGTAGCTTCCTAATATTACTCAAATTTATAAAATAGGCATGCCAAGTGAAGCTACAGACGTTATTGTGCATAAATATACTAGTTTTAATCATAAAATTCAAGAAGGATTTTTACCTTGTCCATTTTTCTGTCGGGAGCTGCTGTAGAAAACTTTTGGTGTGATTCCCGCCATCCTGTTTTTTTCCAAATGAGTGTAATTTCATTCTGAGACCACTAGGTGGTGCAGGCAGGGCCCCATGAGGACAATGGGTCAGCATTCTTACAAATGAAGTATCATGGTGCAGAACAGCAAAAATGTAATGTCCTCATATGAGGACGCAGAGTCTGAAGAGGATAACTTGTATGTCTTGCTGGAGAACAGTTTACAACAGAAGCAGTAAACTGCATTGTTTTTCTTAGAGTAAAGAAGCCAATATCGCTTGATTTTTTCCTCATTTACCAATGTCCTGTATGTGTAGTGGTAATGAAAATGTCTACCATCCTGCCTTTTCGAAAAGGTGAATGCTGGATCAACCTGAAATGGCCCTCTGCGTACAATGTCTGTCCTGTCTGCATCTGAGTTGGCCCTTAGACAGGACTGGCTTATGAGATCTTGCCTGTTGTTAAACACCAAAAAACCATGTGTATGATGTTCTATAAGCATGCAACTAAAATTACACATTCTAATATATTTTTGGGTGATGACGATCTACCACTGGTGCAAGAATACAAATACCTAGGTGTCATTCTGGATTCGACTCTGTCTTTTAGGAGCCACATCAAAAAAAATATCAAACACCATTAAATTTAACCTAAGTAACTTTAGACAGATAAGGCCATCTCTCGCACCACCGCCATTAAATGATAATATTAAACTGAGGGTAGTCAGTCACTCCACTACTTGAGTCACCAGAGCCTCTGCCAGAGGTGACTGTGAGGTTCCCCTTCAACAAACTTCATTTGGCCAAAATGTCCTATCATATAGAGGCAGTATACTGTGGAACAGCCTACCCACCTCAATTAGAGAGAGTCCCAGTATATTAACATTCAAGGGACATTTGAAGGTGTGGCTTCGATCTAATCAGATTTGCGTTATGTACAATGTCCCTGTTTGTAGTAATGTGTCTCTGTTGTAAGCCTTTTTTTTTTCTTTTTTTCTCTTGTCTGTGTTTTCTTTTGCTGAGTTTTTACTGTCCTTCTTTTCCTCTTTTTTAACATCAACCTGCCATGGGACTACGGTTGGAAATAAGCCTGTGGCTATACATTGGCATATTTACATGTAAATGTTTATTAATATGCACTGTCCCTTTTAAATAATTAAATAAATAAAATCTGACAGGACAGATGGCCAGTCAAATGGATCTAGTGGTTATGCTGCAGCTGGATACTGGGAGATGGCAGATGGAATATCGGTGGATGATGAAGAAGGCTGTGGTACATCAGTTATGGCCTCTGCAGCTGCAATTGTGTCAGAGGAGGATGTAGAAGGTTGTGGTGCCTCAGTTATGTCCTCTGCAGCCACACTCTCGTCAGAGGACGGAGTAGATGCCCCTGAAGTTTCTGATGATGTCCCTACAGCAGCAGTCATGTCACTCAATGAGGTAGATGGACCTGGTGTAACAGAGGTCTGTCCAAAGTATTTCAATAATGCCCCTGAAAAGATAATACATTAGATTATTATTATTTTTTACATATAGGCTGGAAAATATTACATAGGTATGTCATTTGTATCTTCCATATGTATTTATTAACCACACAACAAATGCAATTTTCTCAGCGAAATATACAAATTAGCTGATTGTCTTAAATATGTCCAAATGAGATGTATGTTTGTATGAGATACAAAAATACAATTTATCATAGCTTGTGTAGTGGAAAAATTATTTGTAACCTTTATTTTACAATTATATTTTTGTGTTTAACTTTGTATGAACTTTGTCCGACTGCCTCCTGATGGTTTGGTATATGTTTGTGTTCTGACATTTCTCTCTGTCCCGGAGATGTTGGTACCAGCCCGGTGTAGAAGGGGAGTAAAGCAGATATTTACGAGGGTAACCCCCCGATGCAATTAGGGTTTCTCCTTTTTATGGTCTCAGAGGAAAGGGAGGGGAAGAAATGTCTACAACTTTGCGACTGTTGTACTCGCCTACGACAGCACTCGTCAACTACTCCCAGAGCTTGCTAGCTCTGTGAGTAGTTGACGAGTGCTGTAGGCACTCGTCAACTATTGTTCTTCTGCGTGTTTCATGGCATTATTATTAGTGACGAGTGCCTACGACACTCGTCAACTACTCACAGAGCTAGCAAGCTCTGGGAGTAGTCCCGAATCGAGTGCTATTACTTTTCTAAGAGATTCGCGTGTTTTTCGCGAATTTATTCTGGAAAACTGCGAAAAATTTCCCATAGGGAATGATGGGGAGGCCTGAAAAAAAGTACATTTCAACAGACATTTTCAACAATGAACTGCTCTGGCATACTTTCACCGAGAGACTGCTTTGAACTTTAAAACGGAGGTATGCTTCCCTTATTTCAGGATCAGACACTCATCCACAGTTTTACCGTTTTTAAACTATCAAGGCTCAAAGTTGAGCAGGTTTTTAGTCAATTTGGGTTTATAATGGGTGTGTATGTGGCGGAATGTTTTTGCTAAAGGGATGACATCATCAGCTAGATGAGGAGAGGGGAGAAAAATCAGTGAAAAAAAAACGTATTCGACTACCGTGGCTCAAATGGCCCACTAACAGACATGATTATCCCCTCAAATGTAGGAAAATTCGAGGTGATCGCAGTGATAACACTGTTGAAGCTGTCTCTTTTATAGTTTTGGCTCCATACAGGCTAATTGATCGAGTACTCCATCCTCAGCCTCATTCACTCCAATGTTAAAAAAGGAGGGAAATTTTCTTAAGGAAGGCAGAAGTAACGTTTCTCTCTCTTGCTCCTGAGGGCACATTTCTTCACTTATCGACACAAGAATATGTAGATGATCAGGAAGGGCACAGGATGCCCCCAGTGATTTCGGTTCTTCAATGATTGGAATTACGGTTTGGCCATAGAGCCCTCCTCTTCGAGGGGTGGTCTCAGCATTTTCCCTCTCTCTCTGTCAGGATTTTCAACTGCCGTTCCAACTGACAACAG
Organism: Larimichthys crocea; assembly: GCF_000972845.2. Lineage (NCBI taxonomy): Eukaryota > Metazoa > Chordata > Actinopteri > Sciaenidae > Larimichthys > Larimichthys crocea. The sequence continues at coordinate 6,443 of NW_020859241.1, read as the reverse complement.
TTGCAGAAGCCCAGTGGCAGCCATTTGAGCAGTTATTGGCTTCATTTGAACTTGTCTGTCTCTCCAGCAGGATGCCCAGGAAGGGAAGGCGGTCCGAGGCAGCGAGGCTTAGATGGAGTAGGCTCAACCAGGAGGAGCCAAGGCCATCCAGTCCCCCTCCGCAGGTACTTACACAGAAGACGCCCTTCTGTATTGCATTTAGTGTTTTACATTTTAACTATGGTGTTCATGATCTAACTGCTATGACTTTTTTTTTTTTTGGTGTTAATGTTTCATTAGGCGGTCCAGACGGTGTCCCCCCAGGTTGAGGAGTCCAGGAAGGGGCCCATACCAGCAAGACGGTCCAGGACCATGGACACCCCATCCCCCGGCTCCCGATCTCCTGTCAGCAACGTATGTTCCTACCACAACTGACAAGCACACAAACTGATTTTAAACAACACGCTAGTGTTTATACTGAGACACACTGTCTCTGTCACTGTTTAATTTGTTAATTATCTGTCATCAGTTGGTTGGATGGTCGCTGCCAGCCAGACTGCTGTGGGGACCGGATGATGCGCGTGCCACCCTTGCTGCACGTGAGTATTTCCCTGTTTTATCCTTCAATGATAAATACACTTATTAATTAATTCATCCTTTGTATTTATTTGTGATATATATTTGTGAAAACATTTTCAATTACTTTTCTTTCCTGCCCTTTTGTACTTGTAGAAAAGAGTTATTCTTGTTTGATATTTCCTGGTTTGGACTCCTTCATAAATTTTTACCTTACTCTGTTTTGTCTTTTTCTAAACAGGCCGCGGTACCGGTTACCGCCACTCAGCCAGGACATGGCCAACTTCCCCCTTCACTGGGCGGCAGCACAAGTTGGTCGTGCCACCCGAGTCTCCTGACAAGAAGGTATTATTATTTTCCAGATTATGAGGAAATTGTTGATCATGAGAGGGATTAATGATTAAGAAATGCTAAAGAAATTATCTTTGTTTTTGCAGTTTGTTCTGATTGTCGGAGACTCCCATCTACGTGCCCTGGTAGATGGTTTGGTTGACATGCCAGAGGGATGCCTTTCCTTTGGCTTCATGTCAACCCCGGGGGCCTCTGCCTCTCAGCTGCAGACCGAGGTGCAACATGCTGTGCTTCCTTGGATCCCTGAGGCAGTCTGTCTGCTGGCCCCCAGCAACAACCTGACCGCCAGCAGGACTGTCGATGAGGCTGCCATCGATTTTGCCAAGCTCCTCACTACGGTGAGGAACCCTGCCCAAGTACGCTTTATTTCAGTCTTGGCTTGTTCTTGGTCATATTAGTATTTGCACTAGTAATGTAAATGTGCTAATGTGTATGTATTATAACCACATGTGATTTTAAATGATGTGATTTTAATGAAAATGTAATTTGGTAATGAACATTTTTGTTCTCTACAGGTGTTAGATTTTCCTCCCCGCCTGAACGTCGAGGTGTCCCTAACCAAGACTTTCTTTTCTTCTTCGCAGGAGTTCCACCACGTTGCCGCTCGTATGGGTATGTAAAAATAAACTTTAATTAATTAATACATAAAATATTTTTTTCATACAGCTACATTTTAAACATGTTATATGTTCTTGGGCTAAAAGTCTGGAAAAATATACTCAAGTTGAAGCGATGGTGTAATGTAAGGGGAAAAAAGCTATCATTTGTTTTTTTTTTTGTTTTTTTTAGGTGTGAAGTCTCCTCGTGCGGAGCACTTCCCACTTACCCCGACTGGAGCTGTGGAGCAGAAAAGATGGTGTAAGTAGAAGTAAATTCTAAAAAATGTAGTGAAAGACTAATTTGCACTTCTTTGTCATTGATATGAAAGCTCAGGAACAGCAGCTGCTTTCTGGGGTGTAAACTATGAATTTGTAATTTCTGCAGGTCCATCTGAGCGATCATGAGGGGATGGGGATTGTTGAGGCAATCTTAATTCACCTCCCCGAATTGGTTGATACAGGATGAGCACTCAGAAGACGTGGATTCGTTCAAAGTATTTATTCAATTATAACAAAAGCTTTTGGAGATCCTACCACAGAAAAAGTATCTGTTGCAGCAAAAAGCCAAGTAAGATCTGAAGAGTCCTTCCTGCTTCAGTCTTCTTATACTGTTCTACCACCTGTCCACTGACGTCACTCCTTGTCTTTGTCCTATACATAGCTGCCCTATATGGTTATATTTAGCTGCTCAAAATAGGGGTTTTCCTTCTAAGGGTGCAGCCCATTTGCATTATCTGTGCAAACCTTTTTGAGACATTCCTGAATAGCCACCTGAAATAGCCACTGAAATAGGAGTCAGCAACAGTGTGTGTCCCTACTGTGCTGGACACTTCTCACTGTTACTCATTTGTTTCATATACATCTTAAACAGTGTAATTACTTGAATAGCAGTGTGTTTGTTCTGTACATCTATTTCCACATTCCCTCTTTTGATCTTCCTCAAGGGGATCACACTTTCCAAATCTCTAATTATCATGACTAGTTTTCTTCAGAGTCAATAATACTAGATGATTATCATTTCTAATAACGCCCAAGGGTGTCTTTATCACTCCCACTTGTGGTCCTCCAATTGAACAAGCATCATCCCATGGATGTCTTTTTTCTCTATAGCAGCTGTTATCAGCCTTAATGAAGGGGAACGGATACAGGGATACAGCAACAACCACACGTACTATAATAGCTAAAAACATAGAAATGGAAATCATAAGGGACATAATAAACCTTCCCTTGGCTTTTTGTCATTTTTTGCTCACGTCTGCTGGTTTGTCTTTCTTCTTTGTGGTTTGGCACACCACGTGTAGGAGAGGAGCGTTTTTTTCACCTCCTCCCATTCCCAAGTCTTCTTTCTTCAGGCCCCAGGGGTAGACTGCCCTGGTGCCCTGATCACCACCCGGGGATTATTCTGCCCCTGTGCTGGTGGGATCTATTTCTGAGCCAGCCGGCTCACTGCTTTCAGCTTGAAGATCCTTCTGGACCTCAGTTAGGGAACGTTGTGGTTCCGCAGCCACGGCCACTGGCTCCTGTGGAAACAGGTGTCGCCTTTGCCCTTCGAACGCACAGTGTGGGAGGTCCTCTCCGTCACCTGGAATGGCCCTGTCCAGCGCGGTCGGACACTTTCGTTTGATGACTCTCACAAAACCCACTCTGGTTCTGGAGGTGCTGTCTTCGTGGCACTCTCCTGCTGGGCCTTCACCTGCTTGGAAAATACTGACACCAGCCCTATAGTTCATGGAAGTAAGCTTTAGAGGTTTAGATTTTAATCATCACTTCCCATCAGAGGTAACTCTAGAGTATGGTCCGGGGAAAGCCCTCCCTGTCTGGTGTTCATTGTGGGGTGAACCCAGTATTTGATTGACTGAGCCCCTAATAGACATAAGAACCGAGGTAACGCATCAACGTAATTCAATTTGGTCTGTGCACAGATTTTTGCCAATTTGCTTTTTCCATTTGATTAATTCGTTCCACTTGTGGTGTAGACGGTACCAAAAGGTGTTTTAACCCCAACATTACCTCTACCTGCGGAGATCCTGGTTTTTGAAATGTGTCCCATTCTCTGATCTGATCTTTCCAGGAAAGCCATGCCATAGAGTATACTGATTTACCAGAAACTTGATTACCGACTTACCATCTTCCTTCTTGGTGGGGGATGCCTCTGGCCATCCTATATACGAATCCACACACATTAACACATACCTGTACCTTCTAAATGAGTCTATCATATCCATGTAGTCTATAATAATTTCTCTCCCTGGGTTTGTCTCTAAGGGGTACCTACCTGGTTCTGGTCTGACAGTTGGTCTGGCGTTGAATTTTGTGCATTGTTCACCTTGTTTTAATTAATACTGGCCATTTCTTTTCAAGAAAAGATGCCACCATTTTCAAGGTTTCTCATCTCTTTGGACCGCACCCACCTGTCCCACTCCATGTGCCTCCATCCAGCATGACACTTATGTACATCAATATTTTCTCTTCTCCCCCTGTTCTCGGAACAGAATGCCATTAACACAGTTTTCTGTTCCATAGACATCTAGGTAGAAATGGTAACCGATAGTCCCAGTATAACTAGCTCAGCAGCCGTCGCAAGTGATTGTTTAGTGAAATAAACACTGCTTCAGCCTCTGAGTCCACTCCAAATTTGCAGTCAGGTTACGCATAGCCTATTGTCTAACAAGGTCTCTTAGTGTTTGTGCAGTCCGGTGTAGTGTGTTGGCTACATAGCTACGGCTGTATCCTGTCAGGCCTAAAAAAGAGAGCATGTCTTTTACCTTAATTGGCTTAGGGTGGTGTAAAATAGTTGATCGTGTTCTGAAGACATGCTGGCTTTTGTGATATCCTACGCCTAGGAATGAGACCTGCTTTCTCAGCTACTTGAAGTTTGGTCTTGCTTACCTTGAAACCTGTTTGCTAAGTGTTGTAGGACGGAACATTCACGTTGATACAAGAGGCTGCTGTAGGTGCGGCTACCAGTAGGTCATCTAGTGTTATAATCGTCGGTAAAGGACAGCAACTCAGATGCTTCTTGAGTGCCTGATTAAATAGACCAGGAAAAAATGCAACCCTTGTGGCAGCCGGGTGTATCGCAACTGGTAACCTTTTTAGGTGAATGAAAACAAATCTCTGCATTCTTCTGCTAGTGGAAACACAAGAAAAGCATTAGCCAATCAATGCAGGTAAATCAACTCCAGAGGGGTCCAGGTTGCTAGAGCCACAGATGGTCAGGTAATTTTCAATCATTTTCTGCTGTCAGGTAGTGGTCTGTCCTCTCCCTACCATATTGCCTGTGATGGGGTCGTGAGTTTCCATGACAGCAGCGTGATGCTATTTCACTATTTTGTATGTTTTGGCCAAGGCAGAGTACTGTACCTGTAGTATGTGAATGTTCTGCCAATCAGTCTGTGGGCTAACGCCCTCTTACCCTGCCTCCTAATTCTTTAGCTTGGTGCTGTGGATGCAGCCGTAGAGAGACCTGTGGTGCAGCTTCGTCTGACCTCTGTTACCCCTCGCAACCGCTAGGACTCAGATCTACCCCTGCAGTTACTCCTTTGGTGCCACATAATTTTAGATTTCAATTGTCCAGCTTTTACCTTCTTGCTGGTCCTGAAATTGTCTTGGTACCAATCTGTCTGCAATCTATCAAAAAAGAGGGTAACGTGAGGGGAGCAGGAGGAGAGACATATGGCTCGAGATGGGCGATCCAGGGCTTTCACTCCGTTAAAGAGCAGAGGATACCGTGTTTTTCTGGAGTTTCAGGTGTTAACATTCTTCAATATGAGTCAGCAACTGTTCTTCCACAGATCTGAGGAGATATACTGCCCCCCCTGTGTTAGTACTGGCCACACTGAAACTCAGTTCCATCTGGGCAGAGTTACCACTAGTCCATCAGGGTGGGGACACAGAATAGATACGGCACTGTGAGTGAGTGCACATGGATTTTTATAGTCTGTCCACCCAACTGGGTGGGAAAGTGCACTGTGGATTGGCAGAGTCTGTTTTTCCCCAGGAACCATTACCGGATAGTCTCAGGCAGGTGTTGCGCCGCACGGTAGAGCAGACCATCTGTCCCTTTACGTCTGCCAGGTTTGGTTACCCGGATTTTCCCTTCAATGCAGGTGGGGACAATCACGTGCCCAGTGTCCTGCCCTTACAGTAGTAACAGCGGTCTCCTCCCGGCCTCCCTTGGTGGCCCGCCCCTTCCTCGACCCCCTCTCCACATGCCTCTCCTCTCATGGTCCGGCCCCACCTCCCCATGCAAACTGCTGAGATGGTTGTGGCACTCAAAGGGAACAGGATAAGATCAGGAGTCCCTGCGGCTTCAGCGGCTACCTCACCTTAGTGTGGGTTTGTCTTATTTTTTCTTATCATTTACTTTTTGTTTCGTCTCCAGTATCTGCATCCGCCAACGCTGTTTGTTAGATCTTTAATTGGTCTTGCTCGCCCTCATGTGTGTCTGTGCTCTAGAAAAGTGGTGTATAAGATGTTTTTCCCACACGTGACTCACCCCCAGTGGCCTATAATACTACTACCCACGACCCCCCAAAAAACATCAATATCAAGGCCATAATGACTATAATGTTATTTAATGTTATAATATTGATGGAAACATTTGGGATGCACTGGGCTTACCTTTTTAGCCTCATATCATGCCAATGAAAATGAATGCATTTTAGTATAAATGCAAAACATTAAAGAACCATACTGTTATTTGTGCTACTGAGCATTAACATGTGTTTCCTGGAGTGAGATATGATGACTAGTTATAGGACTATAAGTAAATAGTAAATAAATATTGTAATGGTATAACTGCTATGCTATGTATAACAGCACTATACAGTATAGTTGCTGTCAAAATTAATGATTAATCCAAGTGATTCATCAAAAATAATAATAATAATTCTCATACAAAACAACAACTCAGATTTCTCTGGAGTTCTCTTCGTT
>NW_020859240.1:0-649 GCF_000972845.2 Larimichthys crocea | reverse complement strand
CTAACAGGTGCAAACTGCTCCCCTGTCCCCCTACAGTTGGTCCTGGTTGCTTGGCAACCTCAGCCTGCTTGAAGGAGGAGAGGGGGGAGGGGTCAGCACACAGAAGCTGAGCGGTGGCCATTTTTGTAGTTCTTGGCACTTAATTTGAACCTGTCTGTGTAAAATGGCAGAGACAGCAGAGCAGCTAGCGTATTAGCGCTAGCTGTAAAGACATGCTATTTGCTAACATTAGCGACCAATACTAAAATTACTGTTAATTAACATTAGCCACTAGGAATTAAATACATGTTAATTGTTAACATGATAATGTTAACATGCTAATGATAACATGCTAATGATAACATGCTAATGCTAACATGCTAATGGTAACTGCTAGCACATCAACGTTAACATGCTGATGCTAACATGCTAATGTTAACATGCTAATGTTAACATGCTAATGCTAACATGCTCATGCTAACTGCTAGCGCATCTGCGCTAACATGCTAATGGCAATTGCTAATGTTAACATGCTCATGCTAACTGCTAGCGCATCTGCGCTAACATGCTAATGGCAATTGCTAATGCTAACATGCTCATGTTAACTGCTAGTGCATCAGTGCTAACATGCTAATGTTAACATGCTAATTGCTAGCACTAGCTGCTCCTG
>NW_020859239.1:0-898 GCF_000972845.2 Larimichthys crocea | reverse complement strand
TCAATCTACGGTATTCTCCTTTTTTTACGCATTCAAATCATATATTTCATTTAAAGTTAAACATTAATCCCATTCAGTTAGAACCAGTGCTAAGTTTCTCAGCAATGCTAGCTAGTACATTTCTCAACATGCAGCCTCATACATCTTTACAAACACAAAAATATGAGTCTAAAGTTACATTAGCACATGTACATGAACTTATTGCCAAGATAAACTTAAAGATTGTCCTGTATCAAGCGTTTTCAACTAGCAACACGAATCGCATCTCTTTCTCTGACTTCTACTATTTGCACAATGACTAAACTAAAAGTAACTTCCTGATTTAAACAACGATATCTAATTTGGCCACAAGGTGGCAGTATCTTCCCTTATAACAGGCAGTATAAACCAACCTTTAACGTCCACATAAAACAAATTTCGAGGACTGCATTCTTCCACTTACGTAACATCCCCAAAATCAGACACATCGTGTCTCAAGCAGATGCAGAAAAACTAGTCCACGCATTTGTTACTTCTAGGCTGGACTATTGTAACTCTTGTAACTCTCTCAGAGGCCTGAGCAGGGTTATGTTGGGGTGAGCCCTCTGGATGTCAGGAGCTTAACCCAGCAAGAAATCCATCTTGGTTACCTGGTCTCAAAGGAGCATTTGGCTGTCTTGGATCTTGTGGTTGGTCGGAGTCCCAACGTGGACAACAAAAGTCTCTTGACTTCAAACGATAGACTCACCCAGACCAGCAATGTCACACTTAAAATCACTGGGTGCTCACACTGCCTGTTGCTATGTTGGCTGCACAGTTGCTGAGACACAGGGACAAACCTCCACACACATTTAAAGATCTCTGCCAGCTGATGACTTGTTTGATTGATTGAGTTGAATTCTGTGCAGATTCCTCCTTC
>NW_020859238.1:0-1817 GCF_000972845.2 Larimichthys crocea | reverse complement strand
TTCATCAGTTGTTGGTGATTTGGAAGAACTTGCTAGTGGACTGCACTCTCAGGTTAAGCAGCAAGTACTGTCTGCTGTGTCTAGAGATAATCCTGTAAGAGTTACATTGGAAAAAGATCTGGAGACTTTTGAAAACCCATTTATTAACTTCAATACTGAAAGTAAAAGATTTAATTATTTCAACAAGAAATGGGGTGTTGTGGAGCCAGTCGAAAAATTTCTAGGAATTCGATTTGATACAAGGCGAAATAAACAAACAGGTACATATGATCAAGTCCCAGTGAACGATACATTCGTTTACATACCGATTTTGGAAACGATAAAATTCATGTGTCGAAATGCTGATATTTGTAAACTGCTTGGGGAAACTTGTATATCAAGACCTGACAGATACGAAGACTTTTGTGATGGAAGTTATTCTAAGACACATCCGTTGTTCTCTAAGCACCAAAATTCTTTACAAATTCAGTTGTTCTATGATGACTTTGAGACCGCTAACCCACTGGGTTCCAAACGTGGTGTTCACAAAATAGGTGCTCTGTATTTTGTGCTCAGAAATCTGCCACCAAAGTTCAACTCTGCCTTGATGAATATTCATTTGGTTGCATTGTTTCACACTGAAGATTTGAAAAAATATGGCTTTAATCCTATTCTAGAGCCACTGATTAATGACATCAAAACACTTGAGAGTTGTGGCCTTGATTTGCCATTTTCTGCTGAAAAAGTCCATGGCACCATATGTCAGATAACTGGGGACAACTTGGGTATGCACGCAATTCTGGGATTTACAGAGTCTTTCAGTGGACGATATTTTTGTCGTTTATGTTTGATAGAAAAAGATGATGCCCAGATTATTTACAATGAGGATGACCCCAAGATAATCTTGCGTGGAAAGGAACTTTTTGAAATGCACTGCAATGAGTTGCAGTCAGACCCACAGAAGTTATCTGTGTTTGGTTTAAAAAAGAACTCGAGTCTTAACAGCCTACAGTTCTTTCATGTCAGTCATAATTTTTCTTTGGACATTATGCATGACATCCTTGAAGGCGTGGCTCAGTTTGAGCTGAAGTTACTGTTGGAATATCTCTCAGAAAATGTTTTGTCGAAACCTGACCTGTTGTCTAGAATTTATGCCTTTGACTATGGGTATGTGGAGCGCAAAAATCGACCTACAAGGATTAACTTGGACAGTATTGGCAATAATATAGGGCTCAATTCCATTCAGACCCTTTGTCTTGTAAGAAACATTCCTCTGCTTTTTGGTGACATTGTACCAGAAGGAAACCAAAACTGGTTTTTGCTGCTGCTTTTACTGCAGATAATAAACATTATATTTTCTCCATCTGTTACACTTGGCATGACTGTACTTCTCAAGCATTTGATAATGGAACACCATGAGTTGTTCAAAGCACTGTATCCTGATAGAAACCTGATCCCGAAACATCACTTTATGATACACTATCCATCTTGTATCCGAAAAATTGGACCACTTATACATATGTGGAGCATGAGATTTGAGGCTAAACACAGGATTTTCAAAAATACTCTTAAAAACTTCAAAAACATCACAAAATCTCTTGCAAAAAAACATCAAATGTCTATTGCATGTCATTGGGAGACATCACATCCAAAATGTATTGAGTATGGACCAATGAAATCTATTAATGTGGACAATGAGGACTATGGAGATGTGTTGGCTCGAGCTTTGCATGTTGAGTCTGTATCGCAAGACATCCATGCAACTAACTGGGTTACAATCAGTGGGACAGAGTACAGGGCAGGACTAATAATTTGCAGTGAGATTGAACATGACATGC
>NW_020859237.1:0-552 GCF_000972845.2 Larimichthys crocea | reverse complement strand
AAACAAAAAAAACAAACACTATATTTAAATAACCCGGCACATGCAGTAATGAAACGGGGTGTGCGTTTGTTTATGATGTGTTTGTGGGGCAGAGATAAGCAGAGGGCGGGTTAGGCCTGAAACTCTGCATTTCTCAGCAGACGTTGTACGGCTCACATGACCGCGGGCGTAACATTTTCTGACCTATTACTAATGTCACAACAACTTCAAACTCTCATGCCCTCGTCAAAGTGTTACAACTAACTATAACACAGAGCAGGAGGACCTGCAACCGGCCCTGTAAAAACAAACTGCGCCTTTGTTTCTCCCGACTCTTCTCCGTGTAGTTTGGAGGTCAGGTGACGTTTGTGCGGGATTTGAGAAGCATAAGGGCGGCAGAGGAGAGAGCGCACACTGAAATGACACGCAGCCTTTCGTTTAAAGTTTGGAAATACAGTTTAATTCTTCCAAACAACGCAGTACTTTAAAATCTTTTACAATACTTTTACATCCCGCATATTCAAAGTTTGGCGCGCATAACCACCATTTACGGTATAATAAACGACCCGCTCA
>NW_020859236.1:0-1040 GCF_000972845.2 Larimichthys crocea | reverse complement strand
GCTTTAACTTCCTGGCTGATGTCTTCAGATGTTGCTTCAGTATTTCCACATACTGTTCTTTCCTCATGATGCCATCTATTTTGTGAAGTGCACTAGTCCCTCCTGCAGCAAAACAACCCCACAACATGAGTGCACTAGTCCCTCCTGCAGCAAAACAACCCCACAACATGATGCTGTCACCCCCGTATTTCACAGTTGGGATGGTGTTCTCAGGCTTGCAAGCGTCCCCCTTTTTCCTCCAAACGTAACGATGGTCATTATGGCCAAACAGTTCGATTTTAGTTTCGTCAGACTACAGGACATGTCTCCAAAAATTAAGGTCTTTGTCCCTGTGTGCATTTGCAAACTGTAATCTGGCTTTTTTATGTTTCTTTTGGAGTAATGGCTTCTTTCTGGCAGAGTAGCCTTTCAGCCCATGTTGGTACAGTACTTGTTTCACTGTGGGTAATGACACATTCTTGCCAGCTTCAGCCAACATCTTCACAAGGTCTTTTGCTTTTGTTCCTGGGTTGATATGCACATTTCAGACCAAAGCACGTTCATCTCTGGGACACAGAACCAGTCTCCTTTCTGATGGCTGGACATTCCCATGGTGTTTATACTTGCATATAATTGTTTGAACAGATGAATGTGGCACCTTCAGGCATCTGGAAATTGCACCCAAGGATGAACCAGACTTGTGCAAGTCCACAATTCTCTTTCTGATATCTTGGCTGATTTCTTTTGACTTTCCCATGATGTTACACAAAGAAGCAGTGTGTTTCAGGTGTGCCTTAAAATACATCCACAGGTGTGTCTCTAATTAACTCAAATGTTGTCAATAAACCCATCTGAAACTTCCAAACACATGACATCATCATCTGGGCTTTCCCAAATTGTTTAAAGGCATAGTAATCTTAGTGTATGTAAACTTCTGACTTTGAAGAAAGTAATAAAAAATCCTTCTCTCATTATTCTGCCATTTAGCAGATAGAAATAATTTTTGTAATCCTAGCGGATCTAGAACAGGAAAAGTGAAAAAAAGAATATGTGTCTTTTTA
>NW_020859235.1:0-521 GCF_000972845.2 Larimichthys crocea | reverse complement strand
TCACCCAGATAAAAAAAAGACTAAAAAGACCTATCATGTCAACCTGCTGAAAGAGTGGAAGGAGCGTGGTGTCCCGTTTCCAGAAAAGGCTCTGCTGGTGAGGGAGGTGAACCTGGAAGATGAGGCGGAGATGGAACCCGAGGCGCTAACAGTGCCTACGGCTCCCGTGCTGGAACATCTGGAACCGCAGCTAGCCGCACATCTGATCGGGCTCTTCCAGGAGGTCCCTTCCCTCTTCGTGGCTACGCCAGGAAAGACCATTCTGGTCGAACATGTTGTGCATCTAAAGGACAACCAACCAGTATGCCAACGTCCCTACCATGTCCCACAACAGCTGGTGGATAAATTGAAGCAGGAGATAGAAGAGATGCTGAAGCTTGGGTGGTGCAGTCCCGTGGACATCGTTTTCAAGAAGGACGGCTCCCTTCGGATCTGCATCGACTTCAGAAAACTCAATTCCATCTCTGAGTTTGACGTGTACCCCATGCCCAGGATTGATGATCTACTGGAAAAGATTGGAG
>NW_020859234.1:0-2721 GCF_000972845.2 Larimichthys crocea | reverse complement strand
CAAAATGGCGGACATGGTGAAGATCCACCACCTTTTCCATGTGAGGAAAAGTGTAACATTTCCAAGTCATAATGAATCTTAGAATTAATGGTAGTGGAAATGGCATGAAAAAAGATACCATGTGAATGGTGCAGCACACAAATTTCTGGATAAGTATGACTAAAAATTTACAAACACTGACTTATCTACGACTCTAACTCTACTTTAAAACAATGTCCGTTAAATGTAGTGCTGACTCACTAGGCTGTGCGAATTAATCGAATTTTGATCACGATTTCAAGTTTTGTTGGTCAAACGATCGCAAAAATCATATACGCATGGTATTCATTTATTTTGCTATTTCCCACTTTTATTCAATTAACAAGTCGAAGTTCTGAGAGAAACGAAGACGAAAGAACAAATGCGTTATTATCTATTTCAGCGGCCCGCTGACTAACATGGATAGGGGGCCCATACTCCCGTCACGCAGCTGAAGCGTGAGGAGGTGTGTCGTTTTGGTGTTCAAAAACAGTGAGTGCTAATTGAAAGCCATGCGAAGAATCCGATCCGAGAGAAAGCAAGCCACATAATGTGTCAAGATTTCGTTACAAGTAAGTTGAGCTGCTCCTCTTGGTACTCTAACAAATTTTTCCAACCACCTCAAACAAAAGCACAATAGTCACATCAAAACATACATACAGCAATTAAGAAGAACAAAAAAGACAAAGCAAAGCCAGACCTGCCACAACCAGCAGAACGTCAACGCAACCTCCGTCATCGATCACGAAATAACCATTCATAGCATCGTGTTGTGCTGCAAAACTAAACTGGTTACTTTGGTCACTACCAGTTTGTGAACGGAGCAGCAAACCGTCAGTGACTGCGGCCAGTGCACACACTGCCAGCAAAACACACACACAGACAACACATCTTCCCTCCACACGTCCCCCGTTCCCCTTTCTTGCCCCCGCGCTAAACAAAAACATAACAAACAACACATGCCCTCTTCCCCTCACCGGACGATGCACAGCCAAAGGTGCACACTTTCAAAATAGCGCTAATTCATATTGTAATGCATACAAAACAGTATGATAAACTTACGAAAAACAGATGATAACTTACGGGGTGTGTGGAAATAACGACGCGCCCCCCAAACAACGTAACCTGGTCCCCCGCTTCCGGCGGAGAAACAGGGCGTATACCATCCCCATACATCCATCGTTCATTATAATCGAAGGGGAGGACGCGCGTAAATTAGTGACCATGTGATGCAGAGAACTATTGTTGTTACATATGTTCAATATTTATCCTGAGTACCAAGGCAAGTCTTTCGTTATGGAAGAATAACACAGTGAGGCAATACGGATATAATTTTTAATCAACATCCATGATATCCACATTTGTTATTACGGTTGCCGCCAGTTATCGCCCACGCACATGTATGTGCAGTTTCTTTTATTTTCTTTTTTCTCCCATAGGTAAAATCAGGTGAGCCGTTTTGCAGGTCCCTGGTTTGGCCCAAAACTGGAGGAGGCGGGACCAACAAGTTCGGCAGCTGCATGGGACAGGAGTGTGCGGCCAATCATTTTTCCAACGGCCAGCCGAATGAGAGCGCCCCCCCGACCCCCGCAAAAGCAGCAATCACCAGGCCATTTACAACCACAGCCCGCCCGAAGCCAATCGTGGCGGCTTCTGGCCTCAATTGGTTGTGTTTCGTGAGCTCACCTAGTGTTATACGGAGTCTGAATGATAACTACTCGTAACTCGGTCCCATCAGTTTGCTGTGTTGTGTTTTGTACGCTGGAGTTTTGGTTGTTTGGTTTAATTGGACTGGGCTCGGGTTTTTAGTTTAGTTTATATAGCTACTGATTTACACATAGACAGATTTTCTGTTAGCCCCACATTTAGAATATAAGAGAGTGCTGATTTTTGATGTGTGTTGTTATCGAGAGAAGACTTAGTTAGTGAGGTTTTTCTTTTCTCCGTTTTTGGTTTTCCCAAGTAAGATAACATATAGGCTCCTGTTTAGAGTCCCTTTTTTGTTATAATTTGTTTGTTTCTTGGTCTCAGCACTTGCTTGCCTTTAGTTCCCTTTTGCCTCACCTCCTTTTGTTAAAACAATCTAAAAACTTTCATTTAAAAACTACTTTTGTTTAATTTACCGTTAAAATCTGTTTTTTATGTTACTTCTTTCATACCCCTTAATATGGTCGTAACACACCTGCATATGAAACTGCTGTCATAATGGGGAAAAAATGTTTATGTTGTTTTAGAAAGGTAGTAGTCCGAGTGGGAGGAGCTACCACTATAAAAGGGGCTGCCTGGGCCCTAATCATGGAGAGTGTGTGGTTGGTTACAGAGGAGGTAACAGTGGTTGACTTGTTTCATGAGAGCTGAGTTATTGAAGAACTCCTTTTCTTGTTTGTTTGTTTTTCCTTTCTTTTTTTTAAAATTGTATATAGAGCATTTTTGGTTCATTCACTTTATTTTTAGTTTTTTTGGTTTGTACATATTGGCACTGTTTGTACCTGGTGAGGTGGGGAATAAAAACCCAGCAAACCATCATTTTCCGACTAAGCCTGGATTTTTGGAACGAAAGACGAGGTTAGCAGAAGAACCCCGCAACAACCAGTATTAGTTTATTATTTAGTAAATATTCATGACAAGATCAGATTTGTGAATGTGCAGTATACATTTTGAAAATAAATGACTAAAAATACATACTCTACCTTTTTAAGATTG
>NW_020859233.1:0-2962 GCF_000972845.2 Larimichthys crocea | reverse complement strand
CTAGTACTTCGACTGGTTGATGGCCCCTGTCGGTCACGTTTTTTCCATCGCACTGGTTTTGGTTAAGGTTCCCCCTGTGCCTTATTCTATGCAATTAACAAGAGACAGATGCAACCCTTAAAATACAGTCCACGATTAAAGCAAAGATTATGAAATGTTAATGGAGCCAATTTCACAGGAGTTCACCGGAAGTAATATATTCAGTAATAAAAAATTATTTGGTTGAGAAGCTTGAACATGCTGTAGAAATGATACAAAGTAAAAAACTGTACTCTCTATCTACTCTCTGCACTCTAACTAACTCTAACGATAAATTACAACAATTACACAAGAGTGTTTAACTACAAAACGACAAACATCACTTTTAACAAATAATAATGATTACCAAATCAAAACCTAGCAAAACACCTCCAGAATCCTGAAGGAGTTTTCGTGTTTCGGATCGGCAACCATAACTGAGCGCGATCCTCCAACATCAAGATCCCCGACATCCTCATATATCAAACTAAAGAGGAAAGATATGTTTGATAGAACTCAGTGACAGCAAAGAAATACTAAAACAAAACAACAATAAAGCAATCCAAAATGATTTCAGTGTGTGTGCGCTCCTTCACCATGTTAGCAATTTTACGTTAGCAGATGGGGTACAGGCTAGCAGAAGTAGAAACCTGCATTTTTAAAACATTACAAACAACAGAAACAACCACATGTTGGCGAATGCTATTTGCGCCAGTGGCATACAATAAGTAGCAACGGTGGGCAACTCCATATAAAATGTTTGTAATAGATTAAATCCTCAATCGGTGGATTAGCACGAACTAATGCTAACACAGGCGAGCCACGTGCAGGATCGTAAGCGTTAACATCTACTACCGAGCACACTGACTGGGCAGCCAGTTTTAAATGCCTTAACTGTTACTTTCTTGTTAGACTACTTAATCGCAAGTAACTCTTTCTCTAAAACATACACATTTCACTTTATCTCAAATTACTTTTTTTTTTTTTTTTTTTACAATACCCTGCAATTAGAATCTAATTTCTTCTTTTGAAGATAAAAAATCATAATCCTCACACAAGATGCAAAAAAAGACAAGCATGCTTCTTTGTCTTCTTTGTCCTTCAACCGATTCACCTTAACCTTACTCCTTCTACCGTATGCTACTTTGCCTCGGTCGTTTTATACAAGACCTGGGAAGATACGTTTTGGCGTATCAAGGTTGAAAATCGCGTTTCGGTGGTCGAGCATCTACATCTGGGTAGGGTAGGGCCTATTCCTTTTCTTTCCGCTATCCAAAACATAGGAATAAGAGTTTATTTCTCAGGCTAGAAGGAGAAAAAAAACATAACCGAGGGCCCAACAACATGAATCTATTTTTGGTTGAACATGATGATGCACGTTGTGGTCGTGTTGTGTGCTTGAGAAACGTGAGGATATCAATAAATAGAAATCTTAAACATGTGAGCAAAACAGTTACCGGCGGGCAGAGGTTCCTGGTTGGCCATCCAAGATTGGAGCTTGCAAGCGTCCAGGTAATCCGAGCTGGGTCGGGTTATATTGAGTGAATGGACAGCCTGGAGCCGGCTCTGAGCGTCCTCTTACCTAGCGCAAACGGATTATGCTGAGTCCAATGGACAACCCAAGAGCGTTTCATACAGACGCGAAAGTGGTACCTTTTACCGTAGGTACAACACTGCAGGGAGCGGACAAAGCGTCCAACCACGGAGGGCGGCAGTATCTACTGTTCTTGTATCTACTTCTACGAGCCAACCAATCTGAACAGAAACATATGCTGACAATTTATTATTAGGGAATGGCTCCAACGTTCTGCACTACCCCGTGGTGCTTATATCGGCGACCTACAAGTGGACAGCCCTGGAATCGTTCCATACTCCAGCTCCCGTCCATGGGTCTCTCCCCCTCCCCCGATCCTCCACAAATGGTAACTCTGTATAGAAACAGACAATATCTGTATCAAGGACAAATTTTCACAGTATCAATTTTCTAATTTAGAAGATTTTTGTATTTAAACACCATAACATATAATGTTGGCGCCTTAAGGGGGGTAGCCGGCGGGAGGTTAATCTGAGTCCAGAACATTTATTGGGTACATGATGTCTGACGATGCGCGATCAAACCCGACACAATCATGTACTCCTGGCTCTGCACGCCGTCAACACTTCCTTAAAGAGTTCGGAAGGCATGGTAAAGCGAGCCCTGAAACTACAAGCATTTATCAAATCTTGAACAAGTCATTAGCTTACCACAAGAGGCTCAGCCAACTCCAAACTACCACCTAATTACCGTTCCACCTTTCCCCCTAGATGTCCTCTGTAACAGAAAAACTGCATGAAGTGGTATTCTGTTCCAGAGGAAAAGTGGGAGATAGTATAATACTGATGTACAAATTGTAATGGCTAGACAACATGGAAAAAGACACCACAGTGCACACAAAACTCGTCTGGGATATTCGAAGCTATATACAAAAAACTGCAAACACATAGTCATGTTTCACCAGTTAAAAACGTCCTACAACACATAGTGTTGTGTCTTAAACGGCAACTCATAGACAATTCACACAGCTAGTGTACGCAGAAAATGCAAAGACTGTAATTAAGAATCATCGACAAATAGCAGAGGTAGTGGCAGTCTTGAAGCACTCAGACTATTGAGAATGGACAGGAAGTCCAACATCTACACTACTCAGCATACTCAGCAGGAGGCATCAGTGCAATGTATGAGTTATGCTGTTCCCTTTTTTTAAATCAGCGGTTTTCTTACATCCGTTAACGAAAAAAACCATCAGACATTAGAAACTTAGTATAAAGAAATTGGCCTAAGCACTATTGGCTTCCCAAAAAAAGTAGCAGTCATAAAATGTAAATGACACAGTTTCGGGACAGGCAGAGTGATCAACAAATGAAACAACGTCAGGCACGACCAAGCAAGCAAAACAGACAAGCA
>NW_020859232.1:0-546 GCF_000972845.2 Larimichthys crocea | reverse complement strand
GAATGTTTCACTATATTTTGACAAACGATGAATAAAGTGATCATCTATTTCATTTGTCCTCTCAGAGTCTGAGGGGTCACACCATGGGACCTCTTTCTTAGCAAGTTCTTCTGATGCTGCAGCTTCATTCCTGACTGAGGAAGTGTAGTTTCCAAACCTGGCTCTTCAGGAGCAGTGGAGGAGGATTCAGACATTTTGTCCTCCTCTGAGTCAGCCGACTCATCAGCTTGGTCTGGTTCATTTGCCTTCTCAGAGACTAAGGGGTCACTCTGTGGGTCCTCTTCCTCTGCCAGAGACAATTCACTACATGGAGGGACAGGAGCAGCCTTGCCTTTGTTAATTTTCCCACCTGAAACACAGAAAAATAAAATAAAAAACGCTTTGAGATTAAACCACACAGACAGAAAATGTGAGTCAAAGAGTGATGTAATATTTATAACAATTACTACTGAAACAATACATGGATTAATGAATCAGTTGATAGAACAGACAGAAAATTTGTCAACCAATGAATGAAAGTTTAGTATTATTATTTAAAGTAATATT
>NW_020859231.1:0-547 GCF_000972845.2 Larimichthys crocea | reverse complement strand
TTCGTTACATTACGTCATGTTTTGTTACATTACGTCATGTTTCGTTACATTACGTTATGTTACGTTACATTACGCCATGTTTCGTTACATTACGCCATGTTTCGTTACATTATGCCATGTTTCGTTACATTATGTCATGTTTCGTTACATTACGTTATGTTTCGTTACATTACGTTATGTTTCGTTACATTACGTTATGTTACGGTACATTACATTACTGGTACTTTCTTTTTGTTTAATGTAAAGTTGTTTATGTTATGCACTAGCTGCCATGAACATGACATAAACATAACATTAGCCGTAGCGTTACACCCAGTTGTGCTGCACAAAGAGATAATTAGCACGCTACATGGTCGGCTAATTCAATTCTCAATAAGTAAGTTAGTTACTTATTTAGCGTTAGCTAATGCGACATAACCTTTTTAGTCGCGGTGGCTGTTGAACAGATTAAACTTCCGGTTTGCGTCACGTGATCCTCCAGCTAACCAATCCTGCTTTAGGACCGCCCTCTTAATTAGCATACAGAGATATAAATGATTTATAAAAA
>NW_020859229.1:0-706 GCF_000972845.2 Larimichthys crocea | reverse complement strand
GGTCCTGAGAAGTTCAGTGTGTGTAATATTCAAGGTCCCCAATACGTAACAAAAACAAACACACCAACAACTGTAATACATACACACAGAGCAAGTGTTTCTTGTTTTTGTGATTTTATGAATCATATCTTTTTCTTTATTGCAATAAATTTCATTATTATTTGACACTTTGGAAACATTGTCTTTGTTACACTCATGCCAATGAAGTATACTGACTGAAATTGAAAATGAGAGAGAGTGTTACAGAGATGCAGTAGTGCAATCATACAGTACTGATATATATAGATGTGATATAGTACACAAACACACAGTATTTCCTTCAAACTACAAATATACTGTGTATCAATACTGTGACCAGCAGAGGGCGGTGTACACACATGATCCTACACACTCTGATCTGTTTGCCTTCACACTTGAAACATCTGACTGTCGTGAAACTTTTTCATAGTCATGTGACTGCTTCTACCATAGACAGGAGTGCAATGATGTCATGTGACCACTGGAGTGTAGTGTGAATGATGAAAACATGAACTACTGATTATTATTATTGTGATCAATAACAAATACATTTTTTTAAATTTCTTTTCCAGGCAACAAAAAGCTCTTAACATGTTGTTTGTTCAGTCTGTGCAAAACTGATTTTCATTCATCCAGACTTTCTTGGCAACTGTAACATTTTGTATTTTTGTTACCTGATGAAAATTTA
>NW_020859228.1:0-2437 GCF_000972845.2 Larimichthys crocea | reverse complement strand
ACCCCTGGAAATGAGCCAAAACCGGAAAAGTCCAAATTTGGCAAATATTGGACGGCGTACGCTTCCACTGTAGCCCGGGGCACAAGAGACTTTTTTGTGCGTCTGGGCAGGTTACATACCCCCTCCAAGTTTCGTACACGTGGATGAAACCGTGGCGAGGGGCACCACAAAAACGCAACATAGGTGGCCCTGTCGAGGCATATGCGCACGTCCATGTGTGAGACCCCCAAAATACGAAATTGTACACCTGACATGGGGGGGTAGGCAATATAATTGTATAAAAAACTATATACAATTAAATTAGGCTGCGGACATTCAGCTGTAGATCACTGCTTTTGTTATTCATATTTGTCATAATTAACTGTTCATGTTTTACAAGTTGTTAGTAAATCAACAATATATAAACAAGTAACACGTACTGCTGTATGGTCTCTTATTCTTTCCATCAGATGCCTGTGACCTCAGGCTGGCCCAAACCAGCACAATCAGACGGCTGTCCTGTACTGAAGACCGCATTTGAACAAACTCCTCCTAGAGATTTAATCCGATGTGCTTGAAACTTGGCGTGTGTGTTCTCAAGGCCTCGACAATGAAAAATCACAACTTTTTATCAGAGGGCGTGGCCGTGACAGCGTGTCAAACTCGACGCTGCCGTTTTTTTCGGAAAAAAATGAGACTCCTTTGACTTTTTGGCTGATTTTCAGGCAAAAGTGTTGGGCTATCATATACTTTAAGACTCTAAGACCAATGCTATGCACAATTCGGCTGCATAATATCATTTGGTGGGTCTGGCAAAAAAGCTCCATAGCGCCCCCTGGAACTTTTCTTTTGAACAGCCCCGCCACCGTTTTGGACCAATGGGCTACAATGAACACGAAGCAAGATAATAAAGAAAATCGCCATTTTCTGTGTTTTGGCCTGGTTGAGAAGGGGTCATATTTGAACGAACTCCTCCTAGGGATTTCATCTAATTCACTTCAAACTTGGTAGGTTTGTTCACATAGACTTCCTGAGTAAAAGTTATCAAAATGATGAATTTTGGGGAAACTGTGTGGGCGTGGCGCTCTATGCACATTTCCACATGCGCACATTTTGACGTGCGCACATTTCGACGTGCGCACATCTGCGAGGGCCCGACCATCACTGCTTGCAGCTTTAATTTGTAGTTTTATTTCTTATTTCTATAAAAATGTTATTTCTATTTTTACTTTCAGATTGTTTTCTATTTGTAAAGATATCATATTTTACGGACAATTTTTTTTTTTGGTTTTCACTCTGATATCCTCTGGGTGTTCAGCCTCAACTCTCTGTGATTTACAGAGTTTCCTGATGGATAGTGAAGTAAACTGCAGCAAACTGTAGCTGCTGTTAACTAATGTTAACCCGTTTGTTAACCGGCTGTCCAGACGGAGCTCAGAGCACTCGGGGAGCATTGCTGTGGCATTTTTGACCACCAGGAAAAAGAATGTAATATTTTATAGGCTTTGTTATAGGTTTGTGCTAGTATGTACCGTATTTTTCTGATTATAAATCGCAGTTTTTTTCATAGTTTGGCCGGGGGTGCGACTTATGTGTTAAATTATTACCACATTATTATATCATTTCACATGTTATTTTCACACTAAACCGCAAGAGGGTGCTCTAGGCCTGTGTTGATAATTTCAACATTGGTGGTAATTTATAAAAACAACTGAGAAGGGCTAAACAAAAATGGCAACGAAAAGAAAATCATATTCTGTAGATTACAAGCTGCAAGTAGTGAAATATGCAGCCGAAAACGGTAATCGAGCAGCAGAAAGAAAGTTTGGAGTTACCGAGAAACTTGTAAGGGACTGGCGAAAAGCGGAGGTTACTCTTACTGAAATGAAGAAAACAAAAAAAGCTAATCGCGGGCTAAAAGAGGCTGGAATAACTGGAACTGCAACTGACGATGAGTCTGACGTAAGCGACGTAGAAGAGGAAGCGGCACATTGTCTACCTCCGGAGTTGGGGGAGTGATTTGGAGTGACACTGATGGTTTGGTAAACTTGTTAGCATGTTCTTTATGCTATAGTTATCTGAATAACTCTTAATATGTTACGTTAACATACCAGGCACGTTCTCAGTTCGTTGTTTATTTTTATCATGTAATGTTAGCATACCATACACTTATTCAGCCTGTTGTTCTCTATTCTATCTTTATTTTAAATTGCCTTTCAAGATGACATGTCTGTTCTTGGTGTTGGATTTTATCAAATTTCCCCAAAAAATGACTTATACTTATACTCCAGTGTGACTTATATATGTTTTTTCCTTCTTTATTATGCATTTTTTGGCTGGTGCGACTTATACTGAGTGATTTATAATCCGGAAAATACGGTAGATTAAATTCTTTTTCATCCCTGTCATACAGTAATAATAAATATAAAATAGCATGTTTTTTGTAGCATTTTAGGTT
>NW_020859227.1:0-585 GCF_000972845.2 Larimichthys crocea | reverse complement strand
AACCATTTCCTGACGAGGAAAGATCCGTGCACACGTTCTCGAAGATTTGTCAAACTTCGACCGCCTCGCGGTTCTGAAATCTGTGGACGTCTTTGCTGTCAGTAGATCTCAAAGTAAATAATGTCTGTCACTGATTGCCTCTATTGTGATCAACATGGAGCATGGCACAATGGAAGACAGAAGGGGAAATCTGGGATTGTTCTTTGAATATCCAACCTCGAAGGTCCTCAAAGTTGTTCAGAAGAAGCCATTTTTGATTTGGTAGGAAGATACTGACATGTTATTGCCTTCTTCTGCTGTAGCGGTTGTGGTTTAGAAAGCTGTTTGCAACTTTTGACCCCGTGTAACCACTCGGAAGGTTTTTTGTCTGTTGTCGAAGAGAATGTCAACACTAACCTGAAACAACTTGCAGAGGCGATAAACCACTCCCCACAAAAGCAAGACATTTAACTATGGCCTGTATTAATTATGAAATAAATAAAAATGTATGTATCTATCCCTCGTGTTTCTCATACTGATTCGTTACAGGTCTCTTTGTCTAAATACTTTTAGTTTTGTTCTGAGCGTTCTGATTTTTCCTTTGGC
>NW_020859226.1:0-597 GCF_000972845.2 Larimichthys crocea | reverse complement strand
AATCCTCCATGCAGACCAAAGTTTATCATGGAGTTCCACAAGGTTCTGTACTTGGACCACTTCCATTTAGTTTATATATGCTTCCTTTAGGGAACATTATACGAAATCACTCTATCAATTTTCATTGTTATGCTGATGACACCCAATTATATTTATCGTCAAGCTTGATGAAACCTATCAATTAATTAAACTCCAAGCATGCCTTAAGGATATAAAAAGTTACAATTTTCTGATGTTAAATTCAGACAAAACTGAAGTTCTTGTAATTGGACCCAAACACCTCAGAAACTCTCTATCTAGAGACTTAGTTACTTTAGATGGGATCACCCTGGCCTCCAGCTCTACTGTAAAGAATCTTGGAGTTATTTTTGATCAGGATTTGTCCTTTAACGTCCACATAAAACAAATTTCGAGGACTGCATTCTTCTACTTAAGTAACATTGCTAAAACCAGACGCATCGTCTCTCAAGTGGATGCAGAAAAACTAGTCCACACATTTGTTACTTCTAGCCTGGACTATTGTAACTCTTTGTTATCAGGCTGCTCCAATAAGTCTCTTAGGACTTTGCAGTTAATTCAGAAAGCTGCTGCACGTGT
>NW_020859225.1:0-1659 GCF_000972845.2 Larimichthys crocea | reverse complement strand
TTAGATTTAATAATAAAATGTAGCCAAAAATACAAAACAACAAATCTTATGGTGTGTTGCTACTAAAACATCACTTTTGATGTCAAAAGATAAGAAAAAATCAATTCTGAGCTCTCCTTCCAAGTAAAAAAAATCCAGATCAGAGCTTAATCTGGATTCACTTTCTGTGTGAACACATCAGATTTTGACTGATGTGGTGGAATTCTATAGGTTATGATTAAAAACCTGGCAAACTACCAAAGGCCTTGCTTGGAGAAGACTGTTCTCCCTGCTGATGACCATGGATGCTGCCTTGCCTACCTCTACCTCTCCACATGAATGTAGATTGAAAAAGTCCTGCTTGAGAAAGGAAAGGATTTTTATTATTTTATCACATATAACATTCTTCAATAGTAATAGTAGTAGTAGTAGTAGTAGTAGTAGTAGTAGTAGCTATATCATAAAGTAAAACAGTGCTATCTCAAGATAAAGGGGTCCTCTTTTTGTCTCTGCCATAAATTAGTGTTCATTGGCATCAGAATGTAAAATGAAGCCTCTCTCTCTCTCTGCAAGACCCAGTCAACTGAAAGGCAGCATGGCCTGGTAACCCTCATTACATGGTGGGTGGCAGCCATGTGGGACCATTCAATATGTCTGCTGCTGAGTGATTGCCTGTCCATTTTTGAGCAGCCTCCTCCTCGTCCACCATCTCTAGCTTCACAGGTCAAACGAGACATGGGCAGCATCCTTGCTGACATTCACAGACACGATGCACACCCATCAGCTCCATGACTTGTAGCTACACTTCCCATGAGGCCTTTGGTGACTCACAGTGACATGACATCTAGCTCAACATGCAGAGATAACTGCATGCCAATCATAATTATATTGGCAGAAATGCATTAGGTGGAACCCCGTGGAACTAAAAATGCCAACTGGCTGCTGGGTGTCCCTGCTGGCTGTTAGATTACTTTTTTTGTTGGATCCACTTTCTCTGACCTACCTTCTCTGCCTCGGCTTTAGTCTATGATTTCCTGTATTTTCCAGAATTTTGCCACCACCCACAGAGCTCTATTGATAGAGGAACTGGTCTCTCTTTTCAACAATAGATTTCTGTCGCTACGAACTGTTGAATGTTGGTGGAAAAAACAGTAAGTCTAGGAGGAAACTCTATTTCTGAGACCTGAGGAACTAACAGCATACTGTTGTAAGTTGTTGATCTCTTGTTTTTTGACACTTTAACTGGAGTAAACTCCATAACCAAAGAACAAAATGTCTCTTCAATGCAAGATCACCAAGTCTGTCTCTTAGGGTTGATCTCTAGCCAGCATGAAGCTGACACTGTTGTTCTTTATTGGTCTGCAAGGACAAATTTAGTAGTAAATAATTCCTAAATAAAAGTTGGTAGTCCTCTGATCTTTTTCATTTATCCAATATGTGGGTTTATGATCAGCTGTAGCCATCTTCTTGTGTTTAGTGCCTTTTTAGCATTTATTAGAATGTTAACTTAGCTGGTGAACATAGAAGACATTATAGTTTTGAAACATCAGCATGTTAATGTTGTCAGTGTGAGCATGTTAGCATGCCGAAGTAAGCATTTATCTCAAAGCACCGCTGTGCTTAAGAAGGCCTCACAGAGTTGCTAGCTTTAGTAATAAAAACAAATCCACACTGAATATA
>NW_020859224.1:0-545 GCF_000972845.2 Larimichthys crocea | reverse complement strand
GAAAGGAAAAATGATCTTCACAATAATAGCTTGTTTTAGAACGTGCACATGTGACATGGAGAGGGAAAGCTCTCTGACCTGAGATCTTGCTGTGCTGGCTGGCATAGCTGGAGCTGCGGAAGTGACCGGTGTGAAAGACCTCATCTGGACTGGACACACTCTCTCCCTCCTCAGGCAGTCCTGCAGATCACACAGCAAACACACACTGACTTCAGAATAACACCACCTGGTAATACTGGGTCCAAAGTGTGAAACTTTGAAAAGCCAAATGAATATGTCTTTTTATAGCAGACAGTATAAACTATAAAAAGAAGACAAACAGACCAAGACTAAAGGTAACTCTGGGTGAGTCTTTTCTCTATGCAGCAACTGATTTATAACTTTCTTAATGAGTAAGGGATGTAGGATTTCAGTCATATTTTCTGTACAATTTATTCTTTTATCACTGCAGCTTCAGCAAATCAACTGTAAACCAAGGCTCACTAGAGTCCTGACTACATTTCCCAGTAGAACTGCCAATTGGAAAACATTAATTGAAACTAAAG
>NW_020859223.1:0-1676 GCF_000972845.2 Larimichthys crocea | reverse complement strand
TTCATTGTTTATGGAAGTGTTCAAAAATACACCCATTCTGTATTACATTGTATAGGTCTCATAGTTGCAAGGGAAGTTCCTTTGCAAGCAAAAATATGTTTACTGGGAATATACCAGGAGAACAGCAGTCACTGCTTATTGACTTTGGGCTCTTACAACTTTGCTTACTTATGGAGACCTTATATGGACTTTCTGGAAACTCACAACCTTGAATTGTCAGTTTTTATTTTTGTCAGATTGGGGGATAATGTATTCGTGTCATTAGTTAAAATGTCAATTTTATCTTATTTTTATAACGTCTGCAGAAGGTGCACGAGCATGTGCACAGAGTTCTGGAGGGCCCGTGTCAACCCGGCAGCGCCAGACAGAGCTTGTTAGCCCGGCTTCCTGCCTCGAGTCGCAGCACCCAGCCCTTCCTGTGGAAAGACGTCCCACTTCCCGTCGACCTCTTCCTGTATCCACCGCCGTTTGGGTTCAAAGGTCTTCAGGATAAAATCGAAGAGCTGCTGAAGCAGGTGACAGTTTCTTGTTTTTATTCTGTTATTTAATTGAATCATTTTAGGATGTAATAATAATTTATCGTGCAGCCCTACTGTATCTCCTTAATGACACCTTGCCATGAAGTGTACTTGCACATTGACGGTGTGTTTCCTTTGTGTGAGTGATCCCAATGCAAAAAGCTTTACATGTCATATGTAAATAATCTTAATTGACGGCTGCCTCTGCCACGCATACCATGCAAATACAGTTCGCTGCAGCAGTTGCTACAACTGTGCCCCATTACTTCTTTTAAGTTGCCAGCTGCACAACTTATTTTTGCTTTAAATCCACAGACTGGCTAATCCTAACCCTGAAATTAAAGATATCTTTAGTTTAGTCTTCACTTGTCACATTTCAATCAGAGACAGTTCCTCACAGTAAAAAGTCAAATCAAAGTCAAACTATATTTTTGTGCTTGTAGATACTGGCTCACCACAGAGAGCTCGTCAGTAACGTTTCCGTTCCAGGTATGACCATAGATAAGCAGCTTCACTTCTGCTGATGTGGTGAAGCTGTAAAGCAGTCATCACACGTTTATCTTCACATCCTCTAAGGTGTGTAGACTCAGTGACATCCACATGTTGACGGTGAGCTGGAATTGAATTTAAGCTGGACTTTCTGCTGCAATCACTCGAGTGTGGTGTAATTATCCCGGCGTAATGTAAACGTACATCAACAGTCTCGCTTGTTTGAGTCACGCTCAGGGTTTTTTTTTTTTTTTTTAAATCTGCTCCCCGTTATTGTGCGGCGAGAACAAAGACGGGAAGTGAAAAGTTAGGAAAGTTTGCCATGCAACTGATACCGCTGTCTGTTGACTTAGCAGGATTTCAACAGCAGCAGTACGCTTCAGGCCACATGCCAGACAGTAAGGGGAGGTGCAGGCGGGGAGGGCAGGAGGAACGCCTGTATGGTTACTTTGCTGATAATAACATCTCTATTGCTACTCTGCTGACAGACGAGGTTAGACAGGAATCTCCATGGACTACGATGTTTGCAGATAACATTGTGATCTGTAGTGAGAGCAGGGAACAGGTGGAGGAGAAGCTAGAGAGGTGGAAGAGTGAGGTTACAGGGAGAAGAGATAAAGAAGGTGGAGGATTTGGACTGGAGGACAGTCCAGAGCAATGGAGAGTGTG
>NW_020859222.1:0-1263 GCF_000972845.2 Larimichthys crocea | reverse complement strand
GACACTTTGTTTTTTACTGTGTACTTTTTCTCTCTGATATGTAAGTATTGTACATCCTTTTCTAACAACTTGAAATATTTCATGTCACTACATTGATACTATGCAAGTAACATAAAAGTTGGCAACCTAGCTCACTTAGTTGGCTAACAGTAAATAACAGCTATCTAACGTTAACTCCCACTTGGCTAAGCCTTGTGAGCTGGGTAACTGTAAATAACATGGTCAGTTAGCCAACTCGTATGTGTGTATTAGACACTCCAAACTGTATCTGATGGCAAACTGCACCATTTTATTTTCTTGAATGCCTGCTGACTCCCCTATTAGCTATCTAGAATCATAGATTTGGGTCAAAATGGATGCTCAACAAGTTACACCAGCTGGGATACACTGAGTCTTACTCAGAGACACAACTACAAAAAGAGCAGAGATGGCATCTCTGATACTTCTGGCACTCTTGATACCATTGTTGAAGAAACTGATGATCAGACAGATGATGAAGTTGAGGTTGATGCTGCACTTGATCAGTTAAGACAGCTAGTGAAAGTAAAATATGGAGTGACGAGGTGGTCTCCATGGAGGTTGGGGAAACAAGCAATGCAGTCACTCAATTTGTTGGTTTCTATTCACGGAAACACTCTCTTTCATTCAATGGGTTGGATCAAAATCACCTCTCTGGCACCACCTTTGGCAGATCCACAGATGACAGCCGCTATCAACAGGGTGAAGTTAAAGGCACTTGACAAAGCTAAGATCCTGAAGGGAGCTGAAGTGAAGATTCTTCCATTCACCAACAGAAAACCGACTGGAATAAACACCATCACATTTCTTCCTATCGCTGAACTCTCCTCCTTTGTAATACGAAACCAGCCACTCCTCACTCTGGGCGATACACTCTGGGCAGCAGGGTGGGTGATCAAAGCACAGGATCCTGATTTCTCACACTCCAACTGGAATGGCTGGATGAAACGTATCCATGCAGATTATGCTAAGCAGAGCACGCTGATCGACTTCCTCCCAGTCATCGAAGGTGACCCTAATGACCACAACACCATCTTCACCACTCTCAAAGAGTGCATGCGGCTCTCTGAAGACAAAGTCACTATAGTGACTTTAGATCTCTCAATCTGGCTCAAAGCTGTGGACATCATAAAGCAGGCAAATCTACCCATCATTCCACGGTTGGGTGGATTTCACCTGCTAAAGTCCTACCTTGGATCCTTGGGTAATATCATGGAGGATTCTTCTTAAAAAGCCCACTCTAGA
>NW_020859221.1:0-745 GCF_000972845.2 Larimichthys crocea | reverse complement strand
ACAAGGTTCACATTGTCCAAAAACCAAAATAAATGTTTAAAAGTGACGAGCAAAATAGTAACATTACCTCCTCTCAGCTAGTCTGGCGCGAACTGAGAGAAGCACCGGGATGACGACAAGAAGCCTGTGATTAAAGTGGCAGTACAGGTCTTAACACCCTGATCTGAATACAACATTTAGGCATAGAAATAGGCAATAAAACACATCTCAAACATATAGAAAACAACATTCATCAGGATTTGGTGACATTTCAAATGTAAAAGTAAAGTTATAATTTCAACCCGGTTACATTCACCCCTCCTGAAATTCACCAACATCCTGATAATGGAAAGACTCAGGACTGCAAAGAGCGTACAATAAGTCTACTACTGACACAATCTGGCACAAATGAAACAAAGGACCTAGTCAACAGTCAACTTAAAAGTTACCTCACATACAAGGTTCAGGGAAGAAAGAGGTTGATCAGATCTCTGAATCCCCTTAGCTTAATGTGACGCCTGATACGCCACACAACACTTGGCTCAAAAACTTGTCCCACAGACATTTGCATGTAGCAACGCTCATAACCCAGCCCTTAAAAAGAAAAGAAACAACAACAAAAAAACATGTCCAAATAACATTACCAACAAATATCAAGGCACATCTCTACAAAGCAATGAAAGATTGGGAACGGCTCCTAAATAAAATGTTTGATCCCCTCAAAAATGGTTTCTGAACCACGGATTCTATCAGTCTGTTCACTGAT
>NW_020859220.1:691-2276 GCF_000972845.2 Larimichthys crocea | reverse complement strand
GCTGTGATTCTCTGTTAGCCTGGCTGCAGTACTGAAGAGAAACCTGGGGTTGTTCTTATTCTCCTCTAATAATGAAGAGTAGTAGGCTGCTCTGGCATTACGGAGAGCCTTCCTGTATGTTTTGAGATTATCTTGCCAGACCAGATGAGATTCTTCCAGTTTAGTGGCACGCCATTTGCGTTCAGATTTACGTGTCTCTTGCTTTAATTTATGAGTCTGCTGGCTATACCATGGTGCTAGCCTTCTTTGTTTATTTCTCTTCTTTTTCAGAGGTGCAATAGAGTCTAGAGTTGTCTGTAATGAGCCTGTAGTACTATTTGTGAGGGGCTAAAGGAAGCAGACAAGTCCTCTGTTACAGTTAAAGATGGCATTGAATTCAATGCTGAAGCAATCACTTCCTTAAATTGGGCTACAGCACTATCAGATAAACATCTGCTGTAGTTTCTACACAAAGGCTTATAGTCCAGTAGTATGAACTCAAAGGTTATTAAAAAAATGGTCAGACAGAAGAGGATTCTGTGGAAAGACAATTAGATGATCAATTTCAATGCCATATGAGAGAAAAAGATCAAGAGTGTGGTTCAGACAATGAGTCGGTTTATTTACACTTTGACAGAAGCCAATTGAGTCTAATAGAGAGATAAAAGCAGTACTAAGACTATCATTGTGGTTGTCCACATGAATGTTAAAATTACCTACAATAATTACTTTATCTGTTTTAAGGATCAAGCCTGATGCAAATTCTGCAAATTCAGATAAAAATTCAGAATAAGGACCAGGAGTTCGATATACTGTAACAAATAAAATTGGCTGCGATGTTTTCCAGGTTGGGTGAGTGAGGCTAAGAACAAGACTTTCAAATGAATTATAATTTAGTTTAGGTTTAGGATTTATTCATAGACTTGAGTCAAATATGGCTCCAACTTCACCACCTCGACCAGTACTTCGAGGAACATGAGTATTATAATGACTCGGAGGAGTGGATTCATTTAAGCTAACATATTCATCCTCCTACAGCCAGGTTTCAGTGAGACAGAACAAATCAATATCATAATCAGATATTAATTCATTGACTAAAACAGCTTTAGATGACAAAGACCTGATATTCAGGAGTCCACATTTAATTCTCTTATTTTGGACTGTTGGAGATGTTGATTTAATTTGTATTAGGTTTTTATGATGAACTCCTCTTCTGTTTGTTTTATCTTTAAATAATGTAGGTGGACGGGGGACAGACACAGTCTCTATACTAAAGGACTGGGTGGGCAGCTGCTCTAATGGAGGTGCAGAGAAGCGTGTAAGACTGCAGCTCTGCTTCCTGGTCTCAACTCTGGGTTGTCGTCATGGTTTTGGTCAGCTAATAAACTTGGCCATATTTCTAGATATGAGAGCTGCTCCATCCAAAGTGGGATGGATGCCGTCTCTCCTAATCAGACCAGGTTTTCCCCAGAAAGGTGTCCAATTGTCTATGAAGCCCACATCGTTTGCTGGACACCACCTCAACAGCCAGCGGTGGAATGACGACATGCGGCTAAACATGTCATCACTGGTCACATTGGGGAGGGGACCAGAGAAAACTACGGAG
>NW_020859220.1:0-631 GCF_000972845.2 Larimichthys crocea | reverse complement strand
TCGATGTCGCCCGCTCTGGCCCCCGGGATGCATTTAACTATGGCCCCCGGTGTCGCTAACTTCACGTTTCGGACTATGGAGCTGCCAATGACCAGAGTTGGCCTCTCAGCGGGTGTGTCGCTGAGCGGGGAAAATCTGTTTGAAACGTGGAGCGGTTGGTGGTGTACCGTGGGCTTCAGTTTGGGGCTATGCCTCCTTCGAACAGTCACCCAGCCTCCCAGCTGCTCGGGAACTACCGGGGGACGGCTAGCTGAAGCTACCTGGCTGGCTAACTATCTGAGCTACTGACTCTTCAGTGGTGCGGTACCGTGCCTCTAACTCACTGACCCTCGCCTCCAGAGCTACAAATAAACTACATTTATAACAAGTACCGTTATCACTAAAAGAGGACGAGGAGTAACTGTGGCACACAGGGCAGGAGAGAGCAGGAGAGGAGAGAGGAGAAGAGGAGAGAGCAGGAGACCAGAGAGAAGCCATTGCTAGGCTAGTTAGTGTGGCTAACAGAAACTAGTAAAACTATCAGATTGTGGTTACTATAGTAAAGAGACCTGTTCGTGCACAGACAGAATAAGTCTAAGGATAGTGCAGAGATAAGTAGATAATTGTTGATGTGAGAAATATACGAAAATCT
>NW_020859219.1:0-4084 GCF_000972845.2 Larimichthys crocea | reverse complement strand
GTATGTGTTGTGGAGGGCTGCCGGTCATCGCAGTCGTTCCGGAGCCGTGACGCAGCGGAACTGGAGACTGTGTGAGCTGACACATTGACTAAAATTGAAACGTATCAGCGGAGCCATTCCGGAGTAGGTCCGTCTGCATGCAATGTATTTTAGGGGCAGTCCTCAACCACCGTTGCTATGGAGACCAAGGCACTTCAGAACAGTCCCGCACACAGTAGTGTTTTCCAAACTGATTCAGGATCTGAAAGTTAACAGATGTAACGTACGGAATTCTTTGTTAGGTTTATTTTATTTTCACACGTAAAGCACATTTATAGATTCATTCACCACTCGCATCAGTTTTGGACACTGAGCTACAGCCAATCAGACCAATTTACGCTAACTCTACACTACCCACAATCCTCAACCACCATTGCTATGGACATGAAGACAATCCACTTTGCACTACCCGTTAATAATTTATTTATTCTAAAATAATCACCAGTCATAATTATCATCATAATAAGAAAGTAAATTTGGCCCAGTGTTTTATGATGTGTTTACAAACTGCAATATTTAGTTACAGCTCACCTTTTGCGACAAATCAACAGATCTTAATCAAGGTGATTGGATGTTTTTCAACTGCAATGCATCTTGAAAGTCATGTTTTAAGTCAGGGTCCTGCGATGAGAATTTCGGATCGTGACACGTGAGACAGATCCCAGCTAAGTAAGTTGTGATAAACTGTGCGGGTAATTTGCATGTTGACAGAAATATTAATCAGCTGATATCAAACATAAAATATTTTCAGAGGGCAGTCTGTGTACCCAGAGAACTACCTCTGCAACAGTCTATTTTTTTCTTTTGTAATGTATTCTCATGTGAAAGACACTAGTTAACATTAGTACTAGTTTATATTAGCAATGTAGTTTTAAAGCCTTTAACAGGAGAGAGCGTGGCCCAGCCTGTAAGGCTGAAGGTTGATTGCAATAAACAGGTGAATCCCCTCTCGGAAAAATAAACTGTTTAAATGTTCCTTCCACCTTAAAGGAATACAAATATGGAAAGTTACTGCTTAGGAAATCTGAGTCTAAATTTGTATTTTAATGAGGTTATTAACTACTATTTGATACATTATTATAATCACCCATGCTGCCATTTTAACACACAAACTTACATGTTATATTTGTTATTTCTTTGCTCAGAATTCTTTTTGTAATCATCTCACAAAAACAGACCTGAAACAATCCCTACATGTTTTATTTTCATTTGCAGAAATGACAAAGCCAAAAACTAAAGTGTGCCCTTCCTGCCAGGCTTCAAACACAACAGAAATTTCAGCAGGGTTCTTGCTGCCCAGCTGTCAGTAAGTTTCATAGTTCTGATGTAACAAGGGGTTGGCCTACCAGACAATTATGTATTCATCACAGTTGTCAATGTTTTCATAAAATACACATACAATGTTCACATAAAATATTTATTTATAAAAGAGCATAAATAAAAAAAGGTATTCACATCAGAATAGCATCATCACACTAAAGCCATCAAACTAGAAAAACTATTTAACTTCAGCTACTTCTGATTTGTGTTTTAATGACCATTAACTTAAAGACACAACATTTCAAGAGGGATTATGACCAGAAGAAATTTACAGGTTTGGGCACCATAATTCCTTTATAACTAACTATAACTAACATAACAACAAAGATGTGAAGCTTAAGTTTGTTATGCATCAATTTGATTATATCAAACTTCACTTGTTCATGATTTGTACATTCCTGAGATACATTTCAGGTCATTTCTAACCTTGTATCAGATCAAAGCTAAGTAAAAACTGATTTAACATTATTTATGCTGTTGCACCTCTTGAGTTGGTGTTAATCGGCCTGGCCTATACATGCCTACACTGTAAACCACTCCCCTGTAATGATAATCTGTCAAACCAGAATGGCTGTATAGATTTTTCTTTGTTGTTCTTGCAGGTTTCAAAACTGAATGCCCTGGGCTACCAGCCCATTCTCTTTATTGGACAGTATGACCGTAAGGGCCATATTGTGGGGGATCTTATCAGCCACCTTGAGCCAGCTGGAGACATCGCAAAGGAGATGCTCATGAAGATGAGGAAGCTTTATGAACACCTGCTGAGAAGTAAGATGTCCTTTGTCCATTATCTGTAACCATGTATCCTTATCAGGTAGCCTATCCCAGCTGACTTTGGCTGAGAGAGGGTACACCCTAGAGAAGTCTGCAGCTCATCACAGTGCACATAGAGACAAACAACCATTCACACTCACATTCACACCTACGGACAGTTTAGAGTCACCAGTTAACCTGTTCTATTCTGTTCTTTTATTCAGCCAAGGTTCAAACCAGTAACCTTCTTGCTGTGAGGTGCAGCTGCCCTAGATGTCCTGTGGTTACAAAATATATATTATATATAATTATATATATATATATTTATTATATATAGTAATATTATAATCTATTGTGCGTCCAAAATTAACGCGTTAATTTTGTCGATTAATTTTAAAAGAATTAACGCGTTAAAAAAAATTTACACCGCAATTCAACGCGGTTTTTGTTTCAGTCCGGTGGCGTCCGCCATTTTGGATGTGGCAAGTAGAGCTTTTGTTTCCCCAGAGATATGAGTGTGTGTGTGAAATGGGTGTAGAAGAGGCCAATTAACTTAAAGCCCTCACGGAGACTGCGCCCTGTGGCCGGTCGCCCATTGCCCACAGCTAAAACCGACCCGCTTGATTAGGTTTTACGGGCAGATCTGCAATCCAATAGGGGACATGGTAACGTATCGCACAACGGATGCGGCAATCTATGTGTTATGTCAATGATCTATATCATAACTAAAGGAGAGTCCTATGGCGTAAAGATGGATAAGGAACGTTATGGGAACATGCATTTTAAAAAGTTGGCCCGACGGCTAGTTGGAAAAAACAAGGCAATTGCACAGTTTTTGCAAGCCGAATTTAAATTCCACAGAAGTAACACGACCCTTTAACATATCACGCAAAGCAAAACACCAGTCTACACTACAGGAGTGGGGCACTCCCTCATATATTTCCTCTTCGGCTTTTTTCTATTTGCACGTGCATATGGCACCTTAAGCCAATAAATAATGATTAATTTACTTTCTCTGTGTTTTCTACATTAATTTGATCATTTTACAATAAATAAATATGCATTATAAGCTTCCGTCTCAGAAAAATGCAGTTATGTTTTTTTATTGTATATTTATGAATAGAGTTAATCGCGATTATCGGCGATTATTACAGATTTTTTTTGCGTTATAGTTAATTTTTTTGAATCGATTACAGCCCTAATATATATAATATATATATAAATAAAAAATGTATTGTTAATAATTTTCTCTAACACCATACATGATAATTCTTTCCAAGACTTTGTAGTATTAACAAATACATATGTAAACATGTTATCAATATGAAACACCAAGATTTTTATAATAGCATACCTGATTACCTACCCTGAGGTGGTGCCTCACCCCTTGTACAAAACTTCAATATAAAAGTTTCGGATAAAGGTTGAAGTACACATTTCAGTCAGTGTCCAGTCTGTGTTTAACTCTATGACTGGGGCTTAAGTACATAAAAAATCAATGAATCCAATGCCATCAATAAGATCTCAAATGTGTTCCCAGCTTTCGATATCCACATTTGTGGTCTCTCCCACCCATTACACACATACACAAAAAAATCGTCTTAGGTAGTAAAACCGCATTTTAGGAAGTCATTGAGCAAATATTGATCAATATTGATTAGAAATGCTTCAATGGGATTATTTATTCAATTAATAGTTTTCATATCGAGGACAATACTTTGGATTTTTAAACACGTTGGTTTAGCCTGGCACTACAGCAAATATTTTACATAACCCTTTTTTTGAAGGGTGTGTAATCTTTTTTGGAAGAAGCTTATCGGCAACGTGACACGCCCTCTCAACCCCATCTTCATTGCCTGCATGTTGGCGTATGGAACAGGATTTAGCTTTAATGTTCTGCAGAGGCAGGGGTACCAGTAGGAATGGCCAGTATGTGGTGGACTGAGTATGGCATGTTCCGGCTACCTGTACC
>NW_020859218.1:0-17925 GCF_000972845.2 Larimichthys crocea | reverse complement strand
GACCTTCTCCCATGTCTGACCTTTTCTTCTCGTTCTTCCATGGT
This sequence comes from Larimichthys crocea, assembly GCF_000972845.2. Taxonomy (NCBI): domain Eukaryota; kingdom Metazoa; phylum Chordata; class Actinopteri; family Sciaenidae; genus Larimichthys; species Larimichthys crocea. Next base: position 17,881 of record NW_020859218.1, on the reverse strand, counting down.
TTCTACCTTCTTTTCCTTTTTCTCCCATGGTCTGACCTTCTTCTTCTGTTCCTCCTTCATTGGTGTGACCTTGTGTTCTTCCTGTCTTCTTCTCCATAGGTCGACCTTCTCCATGTCTGACATTCTTCTTCTGACTGCTTTCTTGTTCTTCTTCATGGTTTGGACCTTTTGTTTTCTCTGGTCTTCTTTCTCATAGTCTCGACCTTCTCATGGCTGACCTTTTCTTCTCCTTCTTCTTCACTGGTCTGACCTTTTTTCTTGTGTTCTTCTTCATGGGTGTGACCTTTTTGTTCTCCTGGTCTTCTTCTTCATGGTCTGACCTCTCCCTTGTACCTCTTTTCTTTTCTTCTTCATTGGTCTGACCTTTTTCCTTCTTTTTCTCCATGGTCGACTCTTCTTCTTGTTTCTCTTCATTGTGGACCTTGTGTTCTTCTCTGGTCTTCTTCTCCATGTCTGACTTCTCTATAGTCCTGGACATTTTCTTCTGCTGCTGCTTCTTGTTCTCTTCATGTGGTTTGACTTTCCTTTTTGTTCTCTGGTCTTCTTCTCCTGGTCTGGACCTTTTCTTCTTTTCTTCTTCCATGGGTGAAACATTTGTTCTCTGGTCTTCTTCTCCATGGTCTGACCTTCTCTATGGTCGACCTTCTTCTTCTTCTGCTTCTTGTTATCTTCATGGTGTTGGCCCTTTTTGTTCTTCCTGGGCTTTCTTCCTTTATGGGTCGACCTTCTCCATTGGTCTGCACCTCTTCTTCTTCTTCTTCTTCTTATTGTCTGACTTCTCTCCTTCTTCTCCTGGTTCAGACCTTCTTCTTCTTGTTCTTCTCATGGTGACATTTTTGTTCTTCCTGTTCATTCATCTTCATGGTCTGACCTCTTCTTCTTCTTCTTCTCCATGTGTCTAACCTTCTTCTTCTTCTGTCTGACCTCTATCTTCTTCTTTCCATGGTCATGCCTTCTTCTTCTTGTTTTCTCCTCATGTGTGTGACAATTTTTGTTCTTCTATTCATGTGTGGACATTTTTGTTCTTCCTTGGTCTTCATCTTCATGTCTGACCTTCTCCATGTTTCTACACCTTCTTCTTCTCTTTCTTTGGTCTGACCTTCTTCTTCTTCATGGTTTGTGACATTTTTGTTCTTCATTGTCTCTCTTCTCCATGGTCATGACCTTCTCTATGTCTGACTCTTCTGTCTTCTGCTTCTTGTTCTCTTATGGTGACCTTTGTGTTCTTCCTGGTCTTCTTCTCCTGGTCTGACCTTCTCTATAGTTGAACTCTTTTTCTGTTGCTTCTTGTTCTTCTTCATGGTGGTGACCTTTTTGGTATTCCTGGTCTTTTTTCTCCATAGTCTGACCTTCTCACTGGTCTGACCTTTTTTCTCCTTCTTCTTCAATGGTCTGAACTTTTCTTAGTTTCTTCTTCATTGTGGACCTTTTTGTTCTCCTGGTCTTCTTCTTCATGGTTGCCTCATCCATGGTCTGACATTTCTTCTTTTTCTCACGTTGGTCTGACTTCTTCTCTTTTTCTCCATGGTCTGCCTTCATTCTTATTGTTTCTTCTTATGGTGTGACCATTTTTGTTCTTCCGTCTTCTTCTCCATGGTCGACCTTCTTCTTCTTCTTTTTCATTGTCTGACTTCTTTTCTCTTCTTCTCCAAGGTTGACCTTCTTCTTCTTCTTCTCCATGGTCTGACTTCTTCTTCTTCGTTGGTCTGACCTTCTTCTTCTTTTTTCCATGGTCTGACCTTCTTCTTCTTGTTCTTCTTCATGGATGTGACATTTTTGTTCTTCCTGCTTCTTATCTCCATGGTCATGACCCTTCTCTATGGTCGCCTTCTTCTTCTTTGCTTCTTTCTCTTTCATGGTGTGACCTTTGTGTTCTCTGGTCTTCTTTCATGTCTTGACTTTCCTATAGTCGAACTTCTTTTTCTTGTTGCTTCTTGTTCTTCTTCATGGTGTGCTGTGACCTTTTTGTCTTCCTGGTATTTCTTCTCCATAGTCTGACCTTCTCCATGGTCTGACCTTCTTCTTTCCTTCTTCTTCATGGTTGACCTTTCTTCGTGTTCTTCTTCATGGTGTGACCTTTTGTTCTTCCGGTCTTTTTCTTATGGTCTGCCCTTCTCCATGGTCTGACCCTTCTTCTTTCTTCTCCATGTCGACCTTCTTCTTCTTTTTCTCCATGGTCTGGACCTTCTCTTCTTGTTCTTCATGGTGCTGACATTTTTGTTCTTTCCTGGTCTTTTTCTCCATGGTATCCTCTTCTCTATGGTTTCCGGACCTTCTTCTTCTTCTTCTCATGGCTGACCCTTCTTCTCTGTTCTTCTTCATGTGTGCCATTTTGTTTCCTGGTCTTCTTCTTCCTGGTCTGACCTGTTCCTCGGTCTGACCTTCTCTTCTTTCTTCTCCATGTCTGACCTTCTGCCTTCTTGTTTTTCATTGTCGACCTTCTTCTCCTTTTCTCCAAGGTCTGACTTCGTCTTCTTCTTTTCTTCTTCTCATGGTCTGACTTCTCTTTCCTCGTCATTGGTCCGACCTCTTTTCTTGTTCTTCTCCATGTGTGACATTTTTGTTTTCCTGGGCTTCTCTCTCCATGGTTGAACCTTCTCTATTGTCTGACCTTCTGCTCTTCTGCCTTTCCTTGTTCCTCTTTCATGGTGTGACCTTTGTGTTTTCCTCGTCTTCTCTCTCCATGTCTGACCTTCTCTATAGTCTGACCCTTCTTTCTGCTGCTTCTTGTTCTTCTTCGTGGTTTGACCTTTTTGTTTCTTCCTGGTCTTCTTCTTTTTTTTTTTTTCCCCCCCCCCCATGGGTTCTGACCTTCTACATGGGTCTGCCCTTCTTCTTCTTTTGCTCCATGGCTGACCTTCTTCTTCTCTTTCTTCTTCATGGGTGTGACCTTTTTGTGTTCTTCCTGGCTTCTTCTTTTGGTTGACCTTCTCCATGGTCTGACTTCTTTTCCCTATGGTCTGACTCTTCTTCTTCCTCTTCTTCTCTTCTTTCTTCTCTTCTTCCTCTTCTTCTTCATTGTCGCCTTCCTCTCCTTCTTCTCAATTGGTCTGACCTCTTCTCCTTCTTCTCAAGGTCTTGGACCTTTTCTTCTTCTTCTCCATGGTCTGACCTCTTCTTCTTCTTCATGGTCTGGACTTCTTCTTTTCTTCCTGGTCTGGACCTCTCTTTTTTTGTTCTCTTCATGGTGTGTGACATTTTTTGTTCTTCCTGGTCTCTCTCCATGGTTTGACCTTTTTCTCTTATGGTGGACCTTCTTTTTGCGCTTCTATGTTCTTCTTCCATGGTGTGTGACCTTTTTGTTCTCCAGGTCTTCTGCTCCCTGGTCTACCCTTCTCCATTGTCTTGACCCTTCTTCTTCTTCTCTTCATGGTCTGACCTTTTCTTCTTTTTCTTCCATGGTCTGACCTTCTTCCTTCTTGTTTCTCTTCATGGTGTGCCTTTGTGTTCTTCCTGGTCTTTCTTCTCCATGGTCTGACCTTCTCTATAGTCTGACATTCTCTTCTGCTGTTCTTGTTCTTTCTTCCTGGTTTGACCTTTTTGTTCTTCCTGGTCTTCTTCTCCTGGCTCGTCTGACCTTCGTCTCTTTTGTTCTTCTTCATGGGTGTGACATTTTTTGTCTCCTGGTCTTCTTCTCCATGGTCTGACTCTCTATGGTCCGACCTTCTTCTTCTTCTGCTTCTTGTTCTTCTTCATGGTGTGGCCTTTTGTTCTTCCTGGGCTTCTTCTCATGGTTGCCTTCTCCTGGTCTGACCTTCTTCTTCTTTCTTCTCTTCATTGTCTGACCTCTCTTCTCCTTCTTCTCTCCAATGGTTGACCTTCTTCTTTTCTCCATGGTCTGGACCTTCTTTCTTCTTCGTCATGGTCTGACATTCTCTTCTTTTCTACATGTCTTACCTTCTTTCTTCTTGTCTTCTTTCACTGGTGTTTGTACATTTTTGTTTCTTCTGGTTCTCTTCTCCATGCTGACCTTCTCTCATGTCTGACCTTCTTCTTCTTCTGCTTCTGTTTTCTTCATGGTGTGACCTTTTGTTCTCCTGGTCTTCTTCTCCATGGTCTGACCTTCTCCTGTTTCACCTTCTTCTGCTTCTTCTTCTTCAAGGTCTGACCTTCTTCTTCGTGTTTCTTCTTCATGGTGTGGACCCCTTTTGTTCTTAATGGGTCTTCTTCTTGATGGTCGACTTCTCCATGGTCTGCCCTTTCTTCTTCTTTCTTTCTTCTTCTTCATCGTATGACTTCTTCTTCTTCATGGTCTCACCTTCTCTTCTTTTTTCTTCTTCATGGTGTGACCTTTTTTTGTTCCTCCAGGTCTTCTTCCCACTTGGCTGGACTTCTTTTCTCCTTCTTCTCATGCTGTTGTAAACTTTTGTTCTTCCTGGTCTTCTTCTTCCTGGTTGACTTTCTTCTTCTTCTTCTTCTCATGTCTTAACCTTCTTCTTTCATGGTCTGACTCTTCTCTTCTTTCCATGGTCGGACCTTCTTCTTCTTGTTCTTCTTCATGTGTGACATTTTTTGTCTCCTGGCTTCATCTCATTGGTCTGGACCTTCTTCTTCTTCTCTTTCTCCAGGTCTTTAACCTCTTCTTCTTCATGCGTCTTACTATTCTTTTCTTCTCCCATTGTCTGACCTCTTCTTCTTGTTCTTCTTCATGGTGTGCATTTTTGTTTCTCTGGTCTTCATCTTAATGGTCGACTTCTCATGTTCTCACCTTTCTTCTTCTTATTCTCTTTGGTCTGACCTCCTCTTCTTCTTCATGGCTGTGACATTTTTGTTCTTCCTTGGTCTTCTTCTCCATGGTTTACCTTCTCTTATGTCTGACCTTTCTTCTTCCTTCTGCTTCTTGTTTCCTTTCATGGTTGTGACCTTTGTGTTCTCCTGGTCTTCTTTCCATGGTTGCCCTTCTCTATAGTCTGAACTTCTTTTCTGTTGCTTCTTGTTCTTCTTCATGGTGGGACCTTTTGTTCTTCCTGTTTCTTCTTCCATAGTCTTTGCCCTTCTCCATGGTCTGACCTTCTTCTTCTCCTTCTTATTCATGGTTCTGACCTTTTTTCTTCGTGTTCTTCTTCTATGGTGTGACCTTTTGTTCTTACTGGTCTTCTTCTTCAAAGGTCTGACTTCTTCTTCTTCTTCTTCTCCATGGTTCAACCTTCTTCTCTTCTGGTCTGACCTTATTCTTCTTCTTCTCCATGGTTGACCTTCTTCTTCTTGTTCTTCTTCATGTGTGACATTTTTTGTTCTTCTCTGGTCGTCATCTTATGGTCTGACCTTCTTTCTTCTTCTCTCTCCATGGGGTCTAACCTTCTTCTTCTTCATGTCTGACCTTCGTCTTTCTTCTCCATGTCTTGACCTTCTTCTTCTGTTCTTTTCATGGTGTACATTTTTGTTCTTCTTCATGGTTGTGACATTTTGTTCTCCTGGTCTTCATTCTTCATGGTCTGACCTTCTCCATGTTCTCACCTTCTTCTTCTTCTTCTTTCGTTGGTTGCCTTCTTCTTCTTCTTCATGGGGACATTTTTGCTTCTTCCTTGTCTCTCATTCCATTGTCTGACCTTCTCTATGGCTGACCTCTTCTTATTTCTGCTTCTTGTTTCCTCTTCATGTGTGTGACTTTGTGTTCTTCCTGGTCTTCTTCTCCATGGTCTGGACCTTCTCTATAGTCTGAACTTCCTTTTTCTGTTGCTTATTGTTCTTCTTAACTGGTGTGACCTTTTGTTCTTCCTGGTCATTCTTCTCCATAGTCTGACCCTTCTCCATGGTGACCTTTTCTTCTCATTCTTCTTATGGTATGACCTTTTTCTTCTTTTCCCATGGTCTGACCTTCTTCTTATTGTTTCTCTTCATTGTGTGACCTTTGTGTTCTTCCTGGTCTCTTCTCCATGGTCTGACTCTTCTCATAGTCGACATCTTCTTCGCTGCTTTCTTGTTCTTCTTCATGTTTTGACCTTTTGTTCTTCCTGGTCTTCTTCTCCATGTGGTCTGTACCTCTTCTTTTGTTTCTCTTCATGGTGTGACATTTTTGTTCTTTCCTGGTCTTCTTCTCAATGGTCTGACCTTCCTCTACTTGACGGACCCTTCTTCTTTCTTCTGCTTTCTTGTTCTTCTTCCTGGTGTGGCCTTTTTGTTCTTCCTGGGATTCTTCTTTAGGTCTGACCTTCTCCATGGTCTGACCTTTTCTTCTCTTCTTCTTCTGCATTGTCTGACCTTTTCTCCTTCTCTCCATGGTCTGACCTTCTTCTTCTTGTTCTCTTCATGGTGTGGCCCTTTTTGTTCTCCTGGTCTTAATCTTCATGGTCTGACCCTTCTCTTCTTCTTCTCCAGGTCTAACCTTCTTCTTCTTCATTGGTTTGACCTTCTTCTTCTTCTTCTCACATGGTATGACCTTCTTCTCTTGTTCTTTTCATGGTTGTGTTGTGAAATTTTTGTTCTTCTCATGGTGTGACATTTTTTGTTCTTCCTGGTTCTTAATCTTAATGGTACTGAACTCTAAATGTTTAAAATTATTCTTCTTCTTATATTTTGTTTATGACATTATTCTTATTCTTAATGGTTGTGAAATTTTTGTTATTAATGGTATTATTATACAATGGTCTGAACTTCTATATGGTCTTGAAATTCTGTCTCTATTATGATTATTTGTTCATATTAATGTGTGACATTTGTGTTTTCATGGTATTCTTATCAATGGTATGACCTTATCTATGTCTGACTTATTTTTATGTTTGCATTATTGTTATTCTTATGGGTGTGTGACATTTTGTTATACTGGTATTATTATAAATAAGTAGACAATTATTAAATGGTCTGAACTTATTCTTCTCATTATTATCTAATGGTATGAACTTTTCTTTCGTGTTCTTCTTCATGGTGTGACCTTTTTGTTATTAAGGTCTTATTATAATGGTCTTGCCTTCTCACATGGTCCTGGAACTTTTCTTATTATTATACGTTGTTCTGAAATTATTTATTATTTTTATAAACTGGTATAATTCTTGTCTTGTTATCTTCATGGTGTGACATTTTTGCTTCTTCCTGGTCTTCTTCTCCATGGTCTGACCCTTCTTCTTCTTCTTTTTCATTGTCTGACCTTCTTTTCCTTCTTCTCCAAGGTTGACCTTCTTCTTTCTTCTCTCTACATGGTATGACATTCTTCTCTAGTCATGGGTCTGACATTTTCTTCTTTTTCTCCAGGTCTGGGACATTCTATCTGTCTTATAATGGTTGTGAACATTTTTGTTATTCCTGGTTATCTTCTCCATGGTCCTGACCTTCTATTATTGTATGACCTCATTATTCTTATGATTATTGTTACTATTCATGGTGTGAACCTTGTGTGTTCTCCCTGGTCTTATTCTTCCATGGTCTGACATTCTCTACTAGTCTGCACTTCTTTTTCTTGTTGATTATTGTTTTATTTCTTCATGGTTGGACCTTTTGTTCTTCCTGGTCTTCTTCTTCATCGTCTGTACCTTCTCCATGGTCTGACCTTCTTCTTCTCCTTCTTCTTCATGGGTCGTCTGACCTTTTTCTTCGTGCTGTTCTTCTTCATGGTGTGACCTTTTTGTTCTCCTGGTCTTCTTCGTCATGGTCTGCCCTTATTCCCTGTCTGCCCTTCTTCTATTCTTCTCCATGTCCTGACCTTCTTCTTCTTTTTCTCCATTGGTCTGACCTTCTCTTCTTGTTCTTCTTCATGGTGTGGACATTTTTGTTCTTCCTGGTCTTCTTCTCCATGGTTGACCTTTCTCTATGGTACGACCTTCTTCTTCTTCTTCTCCCATGGTTGACCTTCTTTTCTGTCTTCTCATGCGTTGAGACCATTAAGAAGAAACCAGAGACAAAAGAGTCAAACCAGGAAGAAGAACAAGAAGCAGCAGAAGAAGAAGGTCAACTATAGAGAGGTCAGACCATGGAGAAGAAACCAGGAAGAACACAAAGGTACAACCATGAAGAGAAACAAGGAAGAAGAAGGTCAGACCATGGAGAAAAAGAAGAAGAAGGTCAGACAATGGAAGAAGAAGAAGAGAAGTCAGACAGATGGAAAAGGTCGGACCAGAGAAGAAGACCAGGAAGAACAAAAGGTCAACCCATGAAGAAGAACAGAAAAAAAAAGGTCAGACCATGAGAAGAAGAGAAGAAAAGGTCAGACCAGGGAGAAGGTCAACATGAGAAGAAGACCAGAAGAACAAAAAGGTCAAAACCATGAAGAAGAACAAGAAGCACAGAAGAAGAAAGGTCAGACATGGAGAAGGTCAGACCATGGAGAAGAAGACCAGGAAACAAAAGGTCACACAATGAAGAAGAACAAGAAGAAGAAGGTCAGACATGGAGAAAAGAAGAAAGGTCAGACCATGAAAGAAGAAGAGAAGGTCAGACAATGGAGAAGGAAGACTGAAGAAGAAGACCAGGAAGAACAAAAAGTCACAACCATGAAGAAGAACAGAAGAAAAGCAAGACCATGAAGAGAAGGAGAAGAAGAAGGTCAGACCAGGAGAAGGTCAGACCATGGGAGAAGAAGACCAGGAAGAACAAAAAGGTCACACCATGAAGAAGACAAGAAGCAACAGAAAAAGAAGGTCAGACTATAGAGAGGGCAGACAATGGAGAAGAAGACCAGGGAAGAACACAAGGTCACACCAGTAAGAAGAACAAGAAGCAGAAGAAGAAGAAGGTCAGACCATAGAGAAGGTCAGATCATGGAGAAGAAGACCAGGAAGAACAAAAAGTCAACCATAAGAAGAACAGAAGAGAAAGGTCAGACCAATGAAGAAAAGAAGAAGAAGGTAGACCATGGAGAAGAGAGTCAGACCATGGAGAAGAACAGGAAGAACAAAAAAAGGTCACACCATGAAGAAGAACAAGAAGCAGAAGAAGAAGAAGGTCATAGACCATAGAGAAGGTCAGACCATGAGAAGAAGACCAGGAGAACAAAAAGTCACAACCATGAAGAAGAACAAGAAGAAAGAAGGTCAGACCATGGAGAAGAAGAAGAGAAGTCAGACCATGAAAAGAAGAAGAAGTAGACAATGAGAAGAAGAAGAAGAAGGTCAGACCATAGAGAAGAAGAGAAGAAGGTCAGACATAGGAAGAAAGAAGAAGAAGGTCAGACCATGAGAAGGCAGACCAGAAGAAGAAGCCAGAAGAACAAAGACACAACATGAAGAAGAACAAGAAGCAGAAGAAAAGGTCAGACCATAGAGAAGCAGACCATGGAGAAGAAGACCAGGAAAACAAAAATGTCACACATGAGAAGAACAAGAAGAAGAAGGTCAGACCATGGAGAAAAGAAGAAGGTCAGACCATGGAGAAGAAGAAAAAGGTCAGACCATGGAGAAGGTCAGACAATGAAGAAGAAGACCAGAAGAACAAAAAGGTCACACCATGAAGAAGAACAAGAAAGAACAGAAAGAAGAAGGTCAGACATAGAGAAGGTCAGACCATGGAGAAGACCAGGAAGAACACAAGTCACACCATGAAGAAAAACAAGAAGCAGAAGAAGAGAAGGTCAGACCATAGAGAAGTCAGACCATGGAGAAGAAGACCAGGAAGAAACAAAAATATCACACCATGAAGAAGAACAAAAGAAGAGGTCGACCAAGGAGAAGAGAGAAGAAGAAGGTGACATGGAGAAGAAGAAGAAGGTCAGACCATGAGAGAAGAAGCCAGGAAGAACAAAAGGTCCACACTTATGAGCCTGCTTAGGACACATAGGGTCTGGGCAGGGTGGAATGATGGATGCCATCACCTCCTCTCAATCTGAGGGCCAGAGCTTTTGGGAAAGGATTTTATAATCCGTGCACAGCAGCGACACGGGCCTCCAGGTCTTAATCACTGCAGGTCCTCCACTTCTTCGGCCCAGGGTTAATGACGGCCCTCCTGCAGCTCAAAGGGAGCGGCCCTCTCTGGAGACTGTCGACACAACATCCACAGACTCCTTTCCTATAATGGCCAAAGGATTTAATAAAAAATCAACAGGAGACCCGTCAATCCCTGGTGCTTTGCCCACTCTGCAAACATCAGCATCGCTTGTGTAGCTCTTGCCATTGTTTAAATCCGCGCCCCAGCTCCGAGTTTGCTTCTGGTGGCTACCTGAGGGAGACGACCTTCTCCATTGTCTGACCTTCTTCTTCTTCTTCTTCATGGTCTGACCTTCTTCTTCTTTTTCTCCATGGTCTGACCTTCTTCTTCTTGTTCCTCTTCATGGTGTGACCTTTGTGTTCTTCCTGGTCTTCTTCTCCATGGTCTGACCTTCTCCATAGTCTGACATTTTTCTTCTGCTGCTTCTTGTTCTTCTTCATGGTATGACCTTTTTGTTCTTCCTGGTCTTCTTCTCCATAGTCTGACCTTCTCCATGGTCTGACCTTTTTCTTCTCCTTCTTCTTCATGGTCTGACCTTTTTCTTCGTGTTCTTCTTCATGGTGTGACCTTTTTGTTCTTCCTGGTCTTCTTCTTCATGGTCTGACCTTTTCCATTGTCTGACCTTCTTCTTCTTCTTCTCCTGGTTCTGACCTTCTTCTCTTTTCGCCCTGGTTGCCCTTCTTCTTCTTGTTCTTTTCATGGTGTGACATTTTTTTCTTCCTGGTGCTTCTCTTCTCCATGGTCTGACTCTCTATTGGTCTGACTCTTCTGTTTCGTTCTTCTTCGGGTGTGCTTTTGTTCTCGTGGAGGCTTCTTCATGTCTTGCCTTTCCATTTCTTCTTCTTCTTCTTCTTGTGTCATTGTCCTTCTTCTCCTTCTTCTTCACATGATCTGACTTCTCTCTTCTTCTTCGGTTACCTTCTTCGCTCATGGTCTGACCTTCTTCTGTGTTCTTCTTCATGGTTTGCATTTTGATTTTTCTTCCATGTCTGAGTCTATTCTGACTTTCTTTCTCTCTGTTCTTCTTCATGGTGTGATCGTTTTTGTTCTTCCTGGGTTCTCTTCATGGTCTGACCCTTCTCCATGGTTGACCTTGTCTTCTTCTTCCCTTTCGTCTTCTTCTTCTTTCTCCATGGTTCTGACCTTCCTAATGACCCTTCTTCTTCTCTGTTCTTTTCTTCATGTGTGACATTTGTTGTTCTTCCTGGTACTTTCTTCCATGGTCTGACCTTCTCTATAGTCTGGACCTTCTTCTTTCTGCTTCTTGTCTTTCTTCACGTGTGGACTTTTGTTCTCCTGGGTCTTCTCTCCTGGTTGACCTTCTCTGCTGACCTTCTTCCTTCTGCTGCTTCTTTCTTCTTTCTGTTCCTTTGTTCTTCCGTTCTTTCATAGTCACTTCTCTGGTCCTGACCTTCTTCTCTTCTCCCATGGGTCTGACGTCCCTTTTCTCTCTTCAGTATGACCTCTCTTCCTTTTTCTCCATGGTCTGACCTTCTTCTTCTTGTTGCTTCTTCAGGTGTGACATTTTTGTCCTTCCTGTTTCTTCTACATGGTCTGACCTTCTCATGTCGACCTTCTTCTTCTTCTGCTTTTCTGTTCCTTCTTCATGAGTGGTCTTATTGTTCTTCCTGGGCTTTTTTCATGGTTGACCTTCTATGGTCTGATCGTCGTCGTCTCTTCTTCTCCATGGTTGAGCCTTCTCTTCTTTCTCTCTCTGCGTGTGACCTTTTCTTTCTGTCTTCTTTCAGGTCTGACCTTCTTCTGGTTGACCGTTTTGTCTCTCTGTTTTCATGTGACCTGGTTTCTTCTGATCTTGCTTCTCCATGTCTGAACTTCTTCTTCTTCTTCTTGTTTCATGGTCGTGACATTTTTGTTCTCTCCGGTCTTCTTATCTCCATGGTTGCTCTTCTCTATAGGTCCTACCTTCTCTTCTTGCTGCTTTCTTTTCTTCATGGTTGTGACTTTTGTTTTCTGTTCCTTCATTTGGCTCTTCTCCATGGTCTGACTTCTCTATTCTGCCTTCTTCTTCATGTCTGCTTTTCTGTGTGTTCTTCTTCATGCGGTGACACTTTTGTTCTCATGGTCTTCTTCTCCATGTCTGACTTCTTCTCCTTCTCTCTCATGTGTGACATTTTTTGTCCAGTCTCATGTCTGACCTCTTGGTCCCTGTTCTCTTCTGTCTGTCTTCTTCATGGCTTTGATTTCCTTGACTTTCATGTCCTCCTCTCCTGGTCTGACTCTTTCCTTCTTCATGTCTGATTCTCCTCCTCTTCTCCATGGTCCTGACCTCTCTTCTTCTCTTCTTCTTCATGGTCTGATCTCCTTTTTCATGTCACTTGTTCTTCTTCATGGTGTGACCATTTTTTTGTTTCCCTGGTTTCTTCTCTGGTCTGACCCTTCTCCATGTTGCTCTTCCAGTTGATCTCTTCTTCTTTTTCGCTGCGTCTTGCCGTTCTTCTTGCTTCATGGTGTGATCATTTTGTTCTTCCTGGGCTTCTTCTCCATGGTCTGCACCTTCTTCATGGTCTGACTTTCTTCTTGCTTCTTGTTTTCATCTACTTCTTGTTCATTTTCTTGTCTCCTGTCTTCGTCCCTGTCTTGACTTCAGTTGATTTCTTCTCTGCTTGCTTTCGTGACCTTTTGTCTTCTGTTCTTCTTCTCTGACCTTCTCCATGGTCTGACCCTTTTCTTCTTCTTCTTCAGTCGACCTTCTCTTCTCTTCTTCTCCAGCGTTGACCTTCGTTATTCTTGTTCTTCTTCATTGGGCTTTGTACTTTTTTCTGTCTTCCTTTCTCCATGGTTGACCTCCTTCTTTCTGCTTCTTGTTCTCATGGGTGTGACATTTTTGTTCTTCAGGTATTCTTCTCAATGGTCTGACTTTTCCATGTCTCGACCTTACTATGCTTCTTTCTCTTCGGTATGACCCTTCTTCTTGTGTTCTTCTTCATGGTGTGACCCTTTTTGTTCTTCCTGGCGTTTTCTTCATGGTCTGACCTTCTCCATGGGCTGGACTTCTTCTTCTTCTTCTTCTTCTTCTTCTTCTTTCTCTTCTATGGTCTGACCTTCTTCTGGTTACCTTCTTCTCTGCTGCTTCTGTTCTCTTCATGGTGTGACCTTTGTGTTTCTTCCTGGTCTTCTTCTCCATGGTCGACCTTCTACTCTAGTCTGACCTTCTTCTTTCTGCTCTTGTTCTTCTTCATGGTGTGACTTTTTGTCTTCTTGCTCTCTTCTCATGGTCTGACTTCTTCTCCATGTCTGACCTTCGTCTCTTCTCTTCTTCTTCAGGTCTGACCTTCTTCTTCTTTTTCCATGGTCTGACCTTCTTCTTCTTTGTTCTTTCTTCGATGGTGTGACCTTTGTGTTTCCTGGTTTCTGCTATGGTCTGACCTTCTCTCTGTCCGACCTTCTTCTCTGCTGCTTCTTGTTCTTTTCATGGTGTGACCATTTTTGTTCTTCCTGTCTTCCTCTCGTCATGGTCTGCCCTTCTCCATCAGGTCGTTGACCCTTCTTCTTCTGTCTGCTTTCTTGTTCTTCTTCATGGTTGACCTTTTGTTTCTTCCTGGTCTTCTTCTCCATAGTCCGTGATCCTTCTCCATGTCTGACCTCTTCTTCTGTCTTCTTCCCTTCTCTATGGTCTGACCTCTTTCTTCTTCTGTTCTTCTTCATGGTGTGACCTTTTGTTCTTCCGGTTTCTCTTCTTCTCATCCTCATGTTCCTGACCATTGTCTTCTTCTTCTTCTCCATGGTCTGACCTCTTCTTCTTTTCTCCATGGTTGACGTTCTTCTGTTTCTTCTTCATGGTGTGTGACATTTCTTCTGCTTCTCTCCTGGTCTTCTTCTCCATGGTCTGACCTTCTTCTTCTTCTTCTGCCTTCTTGTTCTTCTTCATGGTTTTGACTTTTTGTTCTTCTCTGGTCTTCTTCTCCATGGTCTGACCTTCTCCATGTGATCCCTTTCTCTTCTTCTCCATGGTCTGACCTTCTTCTTCTTTCTTCCATGGTCTCTCCTTCTTCATCCATGTCTGACCTTCTTCTTCGTCTCTTCTGCTTCTTTGTTATCCTTTCTTTTCATGGTCGTGACCTTTGTTCTTCCTGGCTTCTTCTCCATGGTCTGACCTTTCTATTTCTACTTCTCTTGCTTTCTTGTTCTTCTGGTTTGACCTTTTTGTTCTTCCTTTCTCTCTCCATGTCTGCTTCTCCATGGTCTGACCTTCTTCTTCTTCTCTCCCATGGTCTGACCTTCTTCTTCTTTTTCTCCATGGGTCCTGACCTTCTTCTCTTGTTCTTCTTCATGGTGTGACATTTTTTGTTCTTCCTGGTCTTTTCTCCATGGTTGACTTTTCTAGGCTGACCTTCTTCTTCTTCTCCTTCTTGTTCCTTCTTCCATGGTGTGACCTTGTGTTTTTTGGTTTTTCTTCCTGGTCTCTTCTCATGTCTGATCTTCCTTCTCTCATGTCTGACCTTCTTCTTCTGCTTTTTGTTCTTCTTCATGTTGTGTGACTTTTTGTTCTTCCTGGTCTTCTCTCCATGGTCTGACCTTCTCTATGTCGACCCTTCTTCTTCTGCTCTTTTGTTTTCTTCATGGTTTGACATTGTTTTTTCTCCTGGTCGTTCTTTCTCCTGTCGACCTTCTCCATGGTCTGACCTTTCTTTCTGCCTTCTTCTTCTGGTCTGACCCTTTTCTTCTGTTCTTCTTTCATGGTGTGACCTTTTTGCTTCCTGTTTCTTCATGGCTGACTTCTTTTTCCTCTCCTGGTCTGACTTTCTTCTTCTTTCTCCATGGTCTGCCCTTCTTCTTTTCGTGTCTCTCATGGTGTGAATTTTTGTTCTTCCTGGTTTCTTCTCCATGGTCTGACTTCTTCTTCTTCTGCTTCTTGTTCTTCTTTCATGTGTGACCTTTTTGGTCTTCTGTCTCTTCTCATGTCTACATTCTCCATGGTTTCTGACCTTCGTCTTTCTTCTCCATGTCTGCTTCTTCTTCTTTTTCTCATGTCGACCTTCTCTATCTTGGTCTGACCTTCCTTCTTTGCTTCTGAGTGTCTTTTTTTCTTCCATGGTCTTCTATCGTCTCTTCTTCTTCTTCTTCATTGTCTGACCTTCTTCTCCTTCTTCTCACATGGTCTGACCTTCTTCTTCTTCTTTCCATGGTTGACCTTCTTCCTTTCTTCTTCATGGTCTGACCCCCTTTTCTTCTCTGCTTCTTGTTCTTTTATGGCATTGTTTGACCTTTTTGTTCTTCTGCGTCTTCTCTTCATGCGTCTGACTTCTTCTTCATGGTCGTGCCTTTGTCTTCTTCATTCTCCTGGTCTGATCTCTTCTTCTTTTCTTCCATGGTCTGACCCTTCCTATGTCTACCTTCTTTTCTTCTGCTTCTTGTTCTTCTTCATGGTGTGCCTTTTTGTTCTTCCTGGTCTTTCTTCTCCATGGTCTGCCCTTCTCTATGTCGGACCTTCGTCTTCTTCTGTTGCTTTTATTCGTTCTGTTTTCATGGTGTGGAACCTTTTATGTTTCTCCTGGTTCTTCTCCATGGTCTGACCTTCTTATGTCTGACCTTCTTCTTTCTTCTCCTGGTCTGCATCTGTTCTTCTTCTTCATGGTTCTGACCTTTTTGTTCTTCCATGGTCTTCTTCTTCCCTCGTCTGACCTTCTCCATGGCCTGCTTCTTATTCTTCTTTCGTGGTCTGACTTTTCTTCTTTTTCTCCATGCGTCTGACCTTGATTCTTCTTGTCTTCTTCATGGTGTGACATTTTTGTTCCTCTTGGTCTTCTTCCCATGGTTGACCTTCTATATGGTCTGACACTTCTTCTTATTCTGCTTTTGTTTCTCTTCATGTGTGACCTTTTGTCTCCTGGCTTCTTCTTCATGGTTGACCTTTCCATGTCTGTCTTCTTCTTCTCTCATGGTGACCTTCTTCTTCTTCTCGTCTCCCATGGTCTGACCTTCTTCTTCTTCTTCTTCATGGTGACCTTCTTCTTCTTTTTCTCCATGGTCCCTGACCTTCTTCTTCTTGTTCTTGCCATGGTCTGGACCTTCTTCTTCCTGATCTTTCTCATGGTGTGACCTTTTGTGCGTTAAATGGTCTGGCCTTCTCATGGTCTGACCTTCTCTAGTCCTGACCTTCTTTTCTTCTTCTTGCTGACTTCTTGTCTTCTTCATGGTTTGACTTTCTGTTTTTGGTTTATCAATGTGAACTTCCATGCCCGCTTCTGCTGACATCTTCTTTTCTCATTCGCTTCTTTCCATGGTTGACTTCTTCTTCTCGTTGTTCTTCCTTCATGTTGTTGACATCTTTTGTTCTTCCTGGTCTTCTCTCCATGGTTCTACCTTCTCATGGTCTGACTTCTTCTTATGCTTGCCTTTCTTGTTTTCTTCATGGTTGACCTTTTTCTTCTCTCGTCTTTCTTCTCCCATTAGTCTTGACCCCTTCTCTCCATGGTCTGACCTTCATTTCTCTTCTTCTTCATGGTTGACCTTTTCTTCATGTTTTCTTCATGTGTTTGCCTTGTTCTTCCCTGTCGTCTTATTCTTCATTTTCTGACCTTCTCATGGTCTGACCTTCTTCTTCTTCTGCTTCATTCTTCATGGTCTTGACTTTGTCGTTCTTTGTCGTTCTCCTGGGTCGGACACTTCTTCTTCTCTTGTCCTTCTTCATGGTGGACATTTTTTTCTTCCAGGTCTTTCCCTTCTCCATGTTGACCTTCTCTATGGTCTGACCTTCTTCCTTCTTCTTTCTTGTTATTCATCGGTGCCTTTACTCTTGATTCTTCTTACATGGTCTGACCGCTCATTGTTCCTTTTCTTCTTCATTACTCTTCTCCTTCTTCATCTGCTTCTTCTCCATTTTAGGGTCTGACCTTATCGTACTGATATTCATGTATGACGTCCTTCTTCTTCTTCTTCTTTCTATGGGTTCTGACCTTCTCTTCTTTTGGTCGTATATGGTGTGACATTTTGTTCCTCCTGGTTTCTTCATCCATGTCTCGACAGTCTCTGTCTTCCTTCTTATGTTCTTGCTCTATCTTTCTTCATGGTGTGTCTTTTTGTTCTTCCTGGCTTTTTCATGCATGGTCTGACTGTCTCATGTCTCGCCTCTTCCTTCTTCTTCTTCTCATGGTCTGACCTTCCTTTCTTCGTTGTTCTTCTTCATGGTGTACCATTGTGTTCTTTCCCTGGGCTTCTTCTCAAGGTCTGACCTTTCATTTGACTATTCTTCTTCATTTGACTTCTTACTTCTTGTTCTTCTTATGTGTACATTTTTGTCCTGTCTGATCCCATGTTACGTCTTGGTCTGACCTTCTGTCTTTCTTTCTCTTCTGTTCCTCTGCATGGTGGTGACCTTGGTTCTTCCTGTGCTCTGTCTGAACTCTCTTTTCTCATGTGTGGCATTTTCTCCATGTTCCATGGTCTGACCTTCTCTATAGGCTGACCTTCTTCTTCTTCATGCTTCTGTTCTTCTTCAGTTGTTGTTGACTTTTTTCTTCTTGGGTCTTCCTTCATGGCTGACCTTCTCCATGGTCCGGACTTCTCTTTCGCTCTCTTCTTTCCTTCTTCTTTTCAGTTACTTCTCTCTTCTCCATGGTCTGACCTTCTTCTTCTTCTTCCATGCTTCTCTCTCGTCTATTCCCAGTTCCTTCTTCCTTTTTCTTCTTCATGGGTGACTTTTTTCTTCCTGGCTTCTTCTGCATGTCATGACTTCCTCATGGTCTGACCTTCTTCTCTGATGTTCTGTTCTATTCTTCTTCGGGTTTGCTTGACTTTTTGTTCTTCCTGGCGAGTCCTCTCCATGTACTGACCTTCTCTATAGTTGGTCTGACCTTCGTCTTCTGTCTTCTTCTCATGGGTGACTCTTCTTCAGTGGTTCATGTGTGACATTGTTTAGTTCTTCCTGGTCTATTTCCTGTCTTCCATGGTCTGACACTTTTTCTCTATGGTCTGACCTCTTCTCTCTGCTTCTTTCGTTCTTCATGGTGTGTGACCCTTTTGTGTTTCTGGGATTCTGTGTCGTTGCTCTTCCATGGTCTGACCTTCG
>NW_020859217.1:0-588 GCF_000972845.2 Larimichthys crocea | reverse complement strand
AGTCTAAAGCTGCTTTCCACAGTCTCCAGGTGGAGGCGGGCTGCAGTCTGGTGGAAGAGGCTGGCAGGTGGAGGGTCAGGGTACAGGTGCTTGCCACAGTCTGCAGGTGGAGGTGGGCTGCAGGCTAGTGCCAGATGCTGGCACGTGGAGGGTTAGGGTACAGCTGCAGGCTGGTGTCAAAGGCTGGTAGGTGGAGGGTCAGTCAAAGCTTCGTGCCAGAGTCGGCAGCTGGAGACAGCCTTATGGCTGGAGGCAGAGTCTGGCAAGTGGAGGGACAGGCTACAGTTGACTGCCAGAGTCTGCAGGTGGAGGTGGGCTGCATGCTGTTGGCAGAGGCTGGTAGATGGAGGGTCAGGCTACAGCCTGCTGCCAGAATGTAAAGGTGGAGGTGGCCTGCCAGTCATTGGCAAAAGTTGGCAGGCAGAGCCTTGTGGTACAGGTGGTATTCAGAATTTGATGGTGGAGAAGGCTTTGAAGATGTAGGTTGTAGCTGGTTAGTGGAGTGCCAGGAGTCAGCTGCTTGCCAGAATCTGCAGGTGGAGGACCTCCAGGTTGTTCTTAAAGGGCTCATAGATGATTTTCTGGTGT
>NW_020859216.1:0-750 GCF_000972845.2 Larimichthys crocea | reverse complement strand
TCCAAACAGGACCAGGAAGCACTAGCTCAGCTGGAAAACTACACTGTGAAAGTGGAGATCAACAGAGTTGGTCGCTATGCAACCCCCCTAATCCACAATCTGAAGATCTCCAAACCCCAAGCTCCAAAGGAATCCGTCCTGCCTGCCCTCAGACGCATGGAGCGGAAGCTGATGAAGAATCCAGAGCTAGCAGTTATTTACAATAAAGAAATAAACAAGTTGCTGGAGGCTGGATATGTGAAGAAACTCAGTCCTCAAGAAGTGGTCCAAAACAGTGAATCATCATGGTACATACCACACCACCTTGTGGAGCACAATGGCAAACAGCGCCTAGTGTTCAACTGCTCATTCCAGTACCAAGGGCAGTGCTTAAATGACTGTCTTCTTCCTGGCCCAGTTCTGGGCCCGTCCTTGATGGGTGTTCTGCTGCGCTTTCGTCAGCATTCTGTTGCCATTTCTGGTTATATAAAAGCCATGTTCCACCAGGTCAGATTGCTGGCTGAGGATAGACCACTACTCCGTTTCATATGGCGAAATATGCAACGCGAGGAGCCTGCAGAGGTTTATGAGTGGCAAGTTCTGCCATTCGGGGCCACCTGTAGTCCTTGTTGTGCTACATATGCTCTTCAGCGACATGTGAAGGATGGAGGAGAAGAAGACATTGAAACGTCAGTCCTGCAGTCCTTCTATGTGGACAATTGCCTGCAGAGCTTCCCCACTGAAGGGCAGGCCAAAAGTTTCCTTGACCGC
>NW_020859215.1:0-653 GCF_000972845.2 Larimichthys crocea | reverse complement strand
GTCTCTGTCAGCCACATTTGCGTTTTGGAAAAGTGCCTCAAAATAGATTATTATAATTCTGTAAAGTGTTTGAGTCATTCACCATATAAAAATATGCATACATTTGTGGTCCCAGTGGCTTAAAAATGTGAAGATCTGCATGCATTTTATGTAACTGTATGACTGTATATTAGAGACTTAGAAGGTAAATGCTCCTCACTTCAGGCTCAGTATTGTGTTAAGAAAATTATTCAATAACCCTCAGGACGCTGTCAGACCTTTAAAGATAGATCACTAAATAGTAACTTGCAGCAAGGGAACGACTTACAGAATCTGTGGTTCAGTAAATGTTCAAAGGTTCTACAGCAGTCACTTCACTAAAGACTAGAGTGACAAAATACTGAAGCATAAAGAATAATAATATTTTTCACAAAGAGTTTGCATGTCACTTGCTAATAGAAATAGCTCCTTACTCTTGACTGTAAGTAGTACTTTTTTGACAAAACAATCCTAACTCAAGGACTACTTACCAGCTCTTTGTAGAGCTTTTAACTGTGTCACTCTCTTGAGGAAGTGATATAGATTAAAGACATAAACTGAGCTTGAATATGAACTAATAAAGACCATGTGATAAGGTTAAAAGCTCCAGAAAAAGCCAGATCATTGTACCTTAA
>NW_020859214.1:0-656 GCF_000972845.2 Larimichthys crocea | reverse complement strand
GTTTGTGTGTTTGTGTGTGTGTCTGCATGCTACAACCCTGTCCAGGTGGCTAGATAATTAAAAACATTTCTCACACTTGATTTTACATCTAAATCTCAATGCTAACATCTGGCTGAGTGAGGGAGGAAAAGACCAGGGGTGTGTGTGTGTTTGTGTGTGTATGACTGAGACAGACTAAAATTGGCTGTCTTTCGTAGAATCTGTGGTCTTTACTATGTGATAAGAATATAACAAAGATTAATAAACAAGATGTGTATTTAAAAAATGCAGTGAGAGCTCAACGCCACACTGCCCAACCAGCACACTGCTTCACAAACTATGCAACCTTCCTCTAGCTGAATAAAATGAATAAAAAAATAGATATTCTGCTATCAAAATTCAACAAAGATTCAGAATTAAATTAAATGATGAAATTACTGTAATATAAATTAAAATATGTTATGCCTTTTACAACAGCCAGCAGTAAATAATCCTGATAGGAATAACATCTGTCATAATTGGAGAGCCTAATATTTTCAGAGGTGGCACACATTATGGTTTATAGTTAGTTAATGTTTTGCTGCTGCTGTGCATCCGTGTCTCTCTATTTCTCTCTATTTATCTGTCCGACCCCCCCTCTCTCTATCCACCCAAAGTGTCATGAGATAACTTTTGTT
>NW_020859212.1:0-951 GCF_000972845.2 Larimichthys crocea | reverse complement strand
AGAGAACATGTCACCGTGACAAAAAATGCAATTCCTGGGACTGTCTAGTAGGCTGTATCGTTGGTTAATGATGATGAATCTTAATTAATTGCTTTTGTCCATTTGTCCATACTTAGGTGTAGAAAAAACACAATATAGCATTATCTTATGAAGTTACATTGAGCATACTATCAGTTGCCTACTCACAAAAGGGAGCAATATTTTCTTTTTTGCACACACGCTCCTTGACTCATGAATCAGGTTGTGGGTTACTAGGTCGGTCGTGCAGTGCGTGTGTACATTGTGTTTCATAGACAATCTGGCAACTTGAATGAGTTTCCCAGGAGAGACAACAAAAGCAGAGGGTGCTGGTGAGATATGAAATATGGAAGAACCAGGAGTTTCGGCAGGTCTAAGAGAGTTTCCTCAAATTCTTGCACCTTGCATCTGTTTCTCAAGGACACATGGGTGAGCTTCTATAGTGTGACCACACTGTTATGCCAGAGACTGTGGTGGATTGTCAGGTGTGCAAAAAATATGACACCTTATTAACTATGACCATGACCATTGCATAACTTAAATACTATTTTGTTCTTATAATTCTAAAAATAAAGACTTTTCTTTTTTTGGCTTTATGTGTTATCGGAGCACCAAATCAGAAAACACTATGGGGCGATGAATTTCATGTTTAGACCTGTTTTGTTCACTGAGTGGTTCTGGTTCTGTCCAATACCCAAACAAAAGCAGTGAGAGCCCTGCCCCCAACCTGTTCTCCATTGATTGGGTAACTTTAATCTGAAAAATCTTTCATAATAATCATTTTATGTAAAAATCCCACTCGGATAAGAATCAGCAGTCAAGTTTTGAAATATACATTGTATATCTTTCTGATGATGACGTCACATATTTTTATAATCGATAACACTAATGTCTCCTTTCTCTGTGTGTGTGTTTTGTAGCAGGAAATGACAA
>NW_020859211.1:0-530 GCF_000972845.2 Larimichthys crocea | reverse complement strand
ATTTGTTTTCTCAAAATTCAGATTTGTTTTCTTAAAATTCTGTTTTTTTTCTCAAAATCCAGATTTAAAAAAAAAGATCTGACATTTTTTACTTAAAAATCTGACTTATTCCTCAAAATTCAGATTTGTTTTCTCAAAATTCAGTTTTTTTTCTCAAAATACACATCTTTTTAAAAAAATCAGACATTTTTTTCTTAAAAATCTGACTTTTTTTCTCAAAAATCTGATTTTTTTCCTCCAAATTCAGATTTTTTTTCGTAAAATTTTGACTTTTTACTTAAAATTCAGATTTTTTCCCCCCCTCAAAATCCTGATTTTTTTTTTCAAAAAGTTCAGATTTTTTCAAAAAAATCGGACATTTTTTTCTTAAAAATCTGACTTATTCCTCAAAAATTGAGATTTAAACAAAAAAAAAATGGACAATTTCTTCTTAAAAATCTGACTTATTCCTCAAAATTCAGATTTGTTTTCTCAAAATTTGACTTTTTCCTTAAAATTCAGATATTTTTTTCCCCCTCAAAATCTTGATT
>NW_020859210.1:0-620 GCF_000972845.2 Larimichthys crocea | reverse complement strand
TTGTTCTTTCACACAAGAGATTTGAATTAGACTTTATAACACAGGCCTCGTCTGAAGTGCAGAATATTTATTCTGACTTTTATTCTCCACACCACTCAGCAGCATTTGACGTTGTCGCAGTTCAAGTGACTCAGATTCAGACTGAGACATGTCTGTAGAAACCCGACACTCCGAATGTGGCTTCAGTCTGATTTACAAAACTCAAGAACACGTTTTGATTTTAAAATAAAGTTTTCCAGTTTGATATGTTCAACAGCGATCAGTTGTTAAGTCAAACTCCTGTACACAGAAGCTTCTCATCATGACACATGATGACATTCCTTCCACGACTCATTGAGAAGTTTTTGATGGAAATACACAACAATGTGTTCCCCAGGTGACGCAGAGCAGCTGAATGGAGCTTCACCTTTGACCTCTCATCAGTCTGCACTGAAACAGACGGAGACACAGAGGAATGTCTGGTGACAGGTCAAACTGCATCTTTACCAGAAACTGTTTGTTTGTAACCGGAAGAACCTGAAAAAACGAACGTCACCAAAAATAGCAAATATGTCGACACATGACAAAGTGTTCACCCCGTCTGTCAAAGTGGATTTTCACACTGTGTAACTTTGGGCTCC
>NW_020859209.1:0-3437 GCF_000972845.2 Larimichthys crocea | reverse complement strand
ATCTTCAGACATGCTGTACTGTCTTTCTCCACAGTCTGTAAGGAGCTGAGTCACAGTGAAACTTCTTTCATTCTCCTTGTGTGTCATGATGACCATCGAGTGTTTTAAAGCATCTCGACCAAACAAACTCAGGATGAACTTCAGTGTTTGTCTGTTCTCTGCAGTGAAATCAGAAGGTTTCACTAACAGCAGAAGAACATTTGGTCCAGGAGGACAAAGACTCACACACTTCTTCATCTCTTCTCTTAATGCCTCCACGGGCAGGCTGTAGATGTTTGGAGTTTTCACTACAGTTAATGGTTTTCCTCTCCACTCTCCACAGGTAGCCACACAATGTTTGGTTGAAGAAGTTCTTTGGTAATGAAAAGTCTGGTCCTTGATGATGAAGTTGCCAAGTTTTGTCTGTTTGTCTTCACTTTTTCCCAGCAGCACAATCCTGAATCCAGATGCTATGTGATATAGAGAATGAAAATGTGTCAGTTTAAAACAATTTGTATGTTAAATATCAACATTTGGATGAAAGAAAGATTTTATTGCTTTTCAATAGTATGTGATGTGTTTGGGTTAATCCTGCAGGACAGATCGCTCCATAAATCTATGATCAGTGTGATAAATGTACTTACTGTCAGTCAAAGGGTTTTTCTCTGAGCGTCGTCCTGTGGTTCCTGTAAAAAGATGACATCATTAATTTTCCACTTCATGTTCTAATTTACTGAAAGAAGATTCATGTGAACAAAGTCAGAATTGTTTCTGCACTTACCAGCAGATTTAACAGCACCAATGATAGAAGTCTGTGTTTCCTGTTGTTTTGGTCTCTGATGATCTCCTGGTAAAGTCGATGTTGCGTCCTCAAACACATCACAGCTGACGTGCTCTCCATTGTTCTCCTTTACAATTTGACCCAAACGTGTTAACAGCTCTGAATGTTCAATGTTCCTCTGATTCAAATGTCTGTATCTACATTTTCTGATCATGTCTTTTAATGGACGGTGTTCCATGTAGTTTTCCATGAATCCTGGACTCTCCTCTCTGGGTGTTATTAGAATCAGCGAACGATCAAATGATTGATCACTGAAGAGTTGAAGGACTCCGCAGAGCTTCAGTTTGTGTTCCTCAGTGAAGTCTTCAGGCTGTAGAACCAGCAGGAACACATGAGGTCCAGGATCAGAGATTTTCTCACAGGTTTTCACATGTTCTATCAGTTTGTCTTCAGAGATGTCTGGATGCAGCAGATCTGGGGTGTTGATGAGAACTATTTTTTTCTCCTCCAATGTTCCACTGATTCTCAGACAGCGGTCTGGTTCTTCCTCAGTGTTGAACACAGTCTCTCCCAGTATGAAGTTCCCCACTGAACTCCTCTGAGACCAGCTGTTCCCCAGAAGAACAACCCTCAGCTCAGACACTGAAAAGAGAAAACACAGGATTAGAAAAGTTAAATCAGGTGGAGATTTGCTCTAAACTGGATTTAGACCTCGTGAGAAATCACAACTTCTTTAATCAGGAGAACTTTAAATGTGACATAAGTTATTTATTTTATTTTGATGTTGAACTTTAAACAAACATGATTCAGTTTAATCATCATTCTTTATGAATCACTGTAAATTCAGATCTTATGATGAACCAGATCAGCTCTGTCTCAGTTGGACTCACTGTCAGGTGGCAGAAATTCATAACTGCTGCTGCGCTTCAGGGGCTGCACATCATCTGTGTGAGGACACAAAATAAATATTCATTCAGTCATCCACACCTTCACATTCTGTAATCAGTCTGTATAACTAACAACGTGGAAGAGAGAACATGAAGACACACTGATTCAACCGTACTGCTCTGTTCCCCAGTGTCACGCCAAAAGAGGTCCACGGGGACGTGAAAGTATAAATATAGTTATTCATATTCTAGTCTGGAGACACAGATGTCTGTTTACGCAGATTGGACCGTCAACAACAAGCTATCTATTATGTCTATGAAGGCAGCAACAGGTCTCTGTGACCCTGGACACCACAGTGTTGAGATAGACTGGCACCTACTGTTCCCAACCAAAGCCAAACAACTGATACTGCCGTCACTAAGATCTCTGTTAGGCTTGTCCTCTTTGGGTCTGGGTCTTTACATAAACAGACTGTGTCTCCAGACTAGAACATGCTGACAATAACACCTCCATGGGTAAAGACATTCTCTGTGACTCATTCTGGGCGTGTAGTATTTGTGCTGTTATCTTGGGGTTTAAAGTCGATCCACCAGGATGAGTTGGGCAGAATGTGAGACCGACTCAGGCACTTCTGATGAACTTTGAGAGTGTCTCTAATTCTCCTTGGCCAAGCGTCAATAAATAATACAGCATAAGACATCAGAGGCTCCTGAGTCGGTCTTGCATGTTTATGTTAAAGAAACGTCAATGACAAGCTATCTATTATGTCTATGAAGGCAACATAAGTTCTTGTAGCAACCGATAATGTAATATAGTCCAATAATGCAATACCTGCCGATAATGTTATTAGCATTGGCGTCATATTCATTCATCAATGGTACATACTGTGCAGCACTCTCTCTCCTTAATTATGGTTATAAGAGACAATTTGAGAATTATTTGTTGTACAAAATCTTTATTTAGAATATTGTTTATTTGCTTAGATATGTTAATTCATAATTTTATGTATGGAGAAATATTATTTAATTCATTACTGTGAAGTGTAAATGGTAGTTAGATCACTTAGAATGTGCTAGAATCCAGGAAGAGAACAGTGGTCATGTGACCTACATGTGTCTGATGAAAAACTCTAATCAGTCTACTTATTACTAAGTTATTACATTATTGGCTGCAATACATTCAAAATGGCCAAAATTATTACGTTATCGGCAGGTATCACTGTTAGGCGGCAGTATTTCAATGCTCCAGCTGCGCTTAAGGGGTCGATGACACAGAAATATGCACATTCATTTATTCATTGCTTTTCTTTTTCATCTGATCTCTGATATAGGTAGCCTACCTCTATCCAATCCAGTTTGCTTTAAATGTCATTGTTTCGATGGATATTAAACTTAATTTTAAATCTGATAAAGATTCTGGCATGATTATTTATCTATTTTTTTCTTCATAAATGCTTGAGGGATTTTCATTCAGTTCGACTCACAGTCAGGACGCTCAAAGTCAGGGCTCCTGCTGCGCTCCTGGGTACCACTGAAATCATCATCTATAACACAGAGAAATGGTGGGTCAGGACTCGCAGGTCTGATTTAGGTCCAAGGGTTAGAAAGTTGAAGTGCGAAGTCTGTTATCCAGACTAATAAAATCTGACTAGACTCACGTGGTGCTGCAGTCGCCATGATGTCACTCTGCTGGAAACATCAGAGACGCAACTGGAGAGAGGAATAAAGACTTCATGCATTAATGATGAACTGTAAATTATAAATTATTTAATATATTTATGTAAATATCA
>NW_020859208.1:0-1546 GCF_000972845.2 Larimichthys crocea | reverse complement strand
TGCCTTGGGATTTGCCAGGATTTGCCGTATTCCCTGCAGGTTAAATTAATAATGTATTGATATTGAATATATATATATATATATACACAAATAACATATATTGAACCACCTTACCTTCTACGCGATTATTTTGACCTTTACTCTGACTGTTGGGAGTGACATGATGATTTTTACAGGTGATCTTGTGACACACCAAAGAAAGGACCAGGAGCCACCACTTCATCCTGTTCATTGAGAACAAAAACCTGTCTGTGCATCACTAACACACAGAGGGAAATAAATACAAACACAAGAACCCAACCACATTTATTGATCTTAACTAGGACTGCAACAGCAAGTTTGACTCAAGACATATCCATGGTTAGTATAATAACCAATAGATATTCCCCAGGTCTAATATCATCATAAATACAGATAAACAGCTAAATTAGGATTCTGTAACCTAAAAAGAATCATTACATAGCCTACCTTTTCGTGTTGCTGAGTTCCTGTGAAAATGATTTAATCTGACGAGAATACAGTAGTGTGCAGCTGATGTGACAACAGGCAGCGTCGCCCCTCCCTACATGCAAAATAAAAATCTGCTTAGGGCCCCAATTTGGCCAGGGGCGGCCCTGACAACAGGACAAAAGCAAGTGAGGAAACCTGCTGAAAACCGAATTCTGTAGAAGCTGAAAAAAAAAAAACCCATCTGAATGAAAGAGGAAGACAGACAGATAGACAAATAGAAAGCTATATGATGCTGTCTATACATTTTCTTTCGCAGCCTCTGCATCCACAGAAAATGTGAGCTGAATCATTAAAAAAAGATTATATGCAACACTGGACACTACATATACTTCTGTTCAGAAACAAGTTCATCTCGAGGTACAGAGCAGTACATTAGTCACTATGAGCTTCACCTGGTTTATGGCTGCATGTCACCGCTACCACCAGCAGAGGGGAGTATAGTAAAACTATATTGTGTATTTAAGCCTGATAATTAAACACAGAGGTATATACACACCCCATTATTGATCTTAACTGGGACTACAACAGCAAATTTGATTATAGAACCAATAGATATTCTTCAACGTCAATACAGATAGCTAAACAAAAGAGGAAGACAAACAGACAAAGTTGGTTTATGGCTGCATGTCACCGCTAGCACCAGCAGAGGGGAGTAGTACATCAAAAAATCAAATGAAACAAGTTGAGAGCTGAACTCCAACATTTAAACCTCCAACTTCTATGTGTGTGTTTTTTGGTATCATTTACACAAATGTATTACTGTAAAACATGTGAAATGTGTCTCTCCTGGTAGCTTGACCAACAAGTTCTCATTCCACATAATCTGGGTTGTAAAGCAATTCCTTCTCTGATACTTTGTATCTCTCTATTCTGACATTCAGTGAAACAAATAATAAAAAAACCCACAGATGTGCATTAATGCATTTTATTTTTCACACTGTAATGAATATATGTTATTATTCATGTTTATAATTTTTTTTTTTTATTTGATGTCACGTTACGTATAACAAACAGTAGTTTTCACTTTACAATTTTG
>NW_020859207.1:10838-11913 GCF_000972845.2 Larimichthys crocea | reverse complement strand
TTCCACATGATGTGCATGTTATATTTTATGTTAAGCTAACATTGTTTATATTTTTGTCAATGCAATTTAGTTTTCACTGTGGATTTGGAGCTTTAAATAAACCAGCAACAAGAAGCCCACTTTTGTCTGAAACATTATATATATATCATCTCATAATTGTGACTTGATGCTGCAATGTCTACTTCAGGAAAAGTTATAGTTTACTCAATTATAAAAGACAAAACAAAAATGATCTACACAGCTCTTATTAAAAACAAAATTACTGAATGCTTTTAACACTTAAAAACAGATAGAAACAATAGCTACTGATAACTACTAAGCCTCACAAGCTGCCAGCAGATTTGTAATGCATGATTATTATGAGAACCTGACACTGATGTGTGGAGGGGGTCAACGATGCCCTCACTTTTATAATTACATGAAAGCAGGTTGGCACAGTGCCGCAGTGGTTAGCACTGTTGCTGTTACCGCAGAGCAAGAATAGGTTTGAACCTCACAGCTGACTATGGCCTTACTGTGGTTGAGGACTTTTCTGGAGTTTGCATAAATCACACCTGGACTTACGCAGCCTTTCTGCAGTTCCTCACAACTGGAATCAGTCTCAGTCGTCCCTGGTTTGATGTGTTGTACTTCTTCAGGTCAAACTCATCCAGAACCTCATCTGACATCTGCAGCATGTAGGCCAGAGCTGAGCAGTGGATCTCAGAGAGTTTCTTCTCTGATCTGTTCTCTGACTTCAGGAACTCTTGGATCTCCTGATGAAGTGAGTGATCGTTCATCTCCATCAGACAGTGGAAGATGTTGATGCTTCTGTCAGGAGAGATATCATCACTGTTCATCTCCTTCAGGTTGTTGATGGCCCTCTGGATGATTTCTGGAATGTTGTCTGTTTGACCCAGCAGGCCTCCTAAGAGTCTCTGGTTGGACTCCAGAGAGAGGCCATGAAGGAAGCGAACAAACAGGTCCAGGTGACCATTTTTACTTTCAAGGGATTTCTCCATGACTTTCCTCAGGAACACATCCAGAGATGGGTGATGGCTATCAGCGTTTCCAAAAAAAATTGAGACCTTCTCAA